>NC_086446.1:356000724-356300724 GCF_028390025.1 Pseudophryne corroboree | reverse complement strand
TCGACCTTATACACACAGCCTGAAGGTCATTTTAGCCAATATTTTTAATAACCTTGTGTATTAAACAAAGTGTGTGCACATTCACACAATTCATTTATGTTTCATATACACCTTATACACACAGCCTGAAGGTCATTTAATACAATATTTTTAATAACTTTGTGTATTAAACAATGTCTGTGTACATTGAGCCATCAGAAAACAAAGGTTTCACTATCTCACTCCAAAAGTTCTGTATTTTGGAATATTCCATAATTCGGAATATTTGGATATGGGATACTCAACCTATATATATATATATATATATATATATATATATATATACAGGTTGAGTATCCCATATCCAAATATTCCGAAATACGGAATATTCCGAAATACGGACTTTTTTGAGTGAGAGTGAGATAATGAAACCTTTGTTTTTTGATGGCTCAATGTACATAAACTTTGTTTAATACACAAAGGAATTAAAAATATTGTATTAAATGACCTTCAGGCTGTGTGTATAAGGTGTATATGAAACATAAATGAATTGTGTGAATGTAGATACACTTTGTTTAATTCACAAAGTTATAAAAAATATTGGCTAAAATGACCTTCAGGCTGTGTGTATAAGGTGTATATGTAACAAAAATGCATTCTGTGCTTAGACTTAGGTTCCATCACCATGATATCTCATTATGGTATGCAATTATTCCAAAATACGGAAAAATCCCATATCCAAAATACCTCTGGTCCCAAGCATTTTGGATAAGGGATACTCAACCTGTATAATGAAATAATTGAAAGGATTAAATAACAGGATATTGTACTTTTAATTCTCAATAAATATGGTGGATGGAGGGCTATATGGTATTTTGGGTACAGATTTGATTGGGAGAATACACACATGCTGTAAAGTGCAGAATGAATGGGCCTGGCCCCATTATTATGCACCTACAGCATGCGTGTATCCTCCCCCAAAGATCTGCCCCCAAAACACCATATAGTCTATACCGCACCATATTTATTGGGAATTATAAGATGCCTACAAATTTTCAAACTGGGGCATATTCTCCTCTGCCTCCAGCATAGCAGAGTATATGGCTGAGGAGTGGGTGGGTGGGGGAGTAGGCTGTGGTTGGGTGGGCGGAATGAGATGGGGTTGGGTGGGCGGAATAGTATGGGATTGGGTGGGAGGAAGAGTGAGAGGACGGCAATCGAATAGTACGACATCATCATGGAGTTTGGTTTTTCGTGCTTTGTTAAGCATCTTTAAATTGGGACGCTGAATCTGCTCCGCTTGACCCAGGGGTAGGTTACGCATTGCAGAGGCCACAAATTCCCCAAATTTTGGGTAGTTGTCGGGGGGTTCTGGGTAAGTCTTGCCTTGATCTCTTTTAATATAATGTCTTCGACTTCCTGGTCGGTGTTTTTTTTTGTGTTCTCTTCTGGGGGCGCGCGCCGGAGGAGGTGGTGATACAGAGGTATCAGGGGTAGCTGGTGTTTCAGGGGTAGGAGCTTGGGGCTGGGATTCCTCCGTATCCTGGATGATGCTGAGGTCTGGGGTGGCGGGAATCTCCACACTTCCACTCTGTAGTAGATAAAAAAAATACACTTTGTAAATATGTTTTCATTTTTTATTTCTATTTTTTTATAGCTCCCTGCAAGTACATCAGAATGGCAAGCCATGGCAGAGGAGTTTGCCACCACCTGGCATTTCCCTAACTGTGGGGGAGCGATAGATGGCAAGTACGTCCGCATCAACCCTCCTGCAAACAGTGGATCCCTTTATTATAATTATAAAGGGTATTTCAGCATCGTGCTGATGGCAGTAGTGGATGCCAACTATGAATTCATCTTCATTGACGTTGGCAAAAATGGATGTGCATCAGACGGTGGGTTGCTGAAGAATACCACCTTCTACGAGCGGCTCACCACAAAGACCCTGAACTTGCCATCTACGGAGCAAACCAAGCACAGCCTCAATTTTGTTTTTGTGGCTGATGAGGCATTCGCACTCAACGAGAACATTATGAAGCCATACCCCCAAAGGCACCTGACAAGGGAGAAGAGCATCTACAATTATAGGCTATCCCGGGCACGCCGAATTGTAGAGAACACTTTTGCCATACTCTCTAGCCGCTTCCGGATATTCCTAATGGCTATCAATTTGCAGGTGGAGAAGATAGATTGGGTGGTGACTGCATGCTGTGTCCTGAATAACTATTTAGGCAGCAAAACCATCCAGCATAGGACACTGCCCAGAGCAGTGCCAGGAGACCCAGACCCTGAACACCCAGACAAGACTTCACCATTTCCCTCTGTGGAACCACCTCCACTCCATTCTAGGGTGAATCTACGGGCAAAACAGGTCAGGGATGAGAACCTGGCCTATTTTAATGGGGTGGGTGCAGGAGGCCAACATTTAAGTGTACTGTGTTGGACTGATGGTGGAACTTGCAAAAACTTTAAACTGTATTCAAAAAAATATACTTACATAATATGCAGACAAAGATAGGTCACCGTCTTCAGGCTCTGGTGTGGCAGTCCGAGGGAGGGAGGTGAAACCTGTCCGGGTAGGCTCCTGTCCAGGACAAACTCCAGCATGGGGTAGTACCAGAGCGAGGACTTGTAAACCTGGGAAGAACCTGCGCCAGACCTTTTGGACTGTTCCATGTTTTTGTGTTTTTTCAGGAACACAGTACGCAGGTTCTGTCTCTTTTTCTTGACCCATTTATTGTTAGCACTGGACACAAGGGGCCTGCAGTACTCTACTAGCTCCTCCAAGGCTGCATTCCATTGCACTTTATCGGAATAGCCTTTAGCTTTGACTTTCCATAGACATTCATGGCCACGGTACATGTCTAGTAAGCCGGTTATGAAGTCTATGTCTTGATCCAGAGACATATCTGTAATGAAAAAAAAGGTGGTGCACAAACTGTTATATTTTGTGTTTTACAAATGGTTTTACTTAAGGTATATGGTTAAATTGTTATTTTGTTACATGGTTATTTGGTTAAATGTTTATATGGTTAAATGGTTTTTAAATTTGTATATGTTTTTAAAATAAAGATTTTTTTTTGTAAGTACTTTCCTTATTACACAAACATCAATGGTACAGCATGGGGGTACAGTGGTGGTAAAAACACATGGCCATTTGGGGGTTAAAATTACTTTGGGCACACAGAAACACAAGGTGCAGCATTAGGATACAGTGGTGGTGAAAACACATGGCTCTAGGGGGTAAAAAATAAAAATCACTTTGGGCACACAGAAACACAAGGTGCAGCATGGGGGTATTGTGGCGGTGAAAACATATGGCCATTTGGGGTTTAAAATTACTTTGGGCACACAGAAACACAAGGTGCAGCATTGGGGTACAGTGGCAGTGAAAACGCATGGGCATTTGGGGGTTAAAATGACTTTAGGCACACAGAAACACATGGTGCAGCATGGGGGTGCAGTGGCGGTGAAAACACATTGCCATTTTGGAGTTAAAATGACTTTGTGCACACAGAAATAAATAAAATGTGAGCAATAATTTATAATACATTGGTGGTCAGTGTGATTACATTGGTGGACAGTGTGCTAGGTGGAGAGTGATTGGTGGTCAGTGTGATTACATTGGTGGACAGTGTGCTAGGTGGAGAGTGATTGGTGGTCAGTGTGATTACATTGGTGGACAGTGTGCTAGGTGGAGAGTGATTGGTGGTCAGTGTGATTACATTGGTGGACAGTGTGCTAGGTGGAGAGTGATTGGTGGTCAGTGTGGAAATACATACTTGGGCCAATAAAATATCCAATTTGATTGGATTTATCTGATGAGCTCTCCTGCTACTGCTGCTGCTGCCGCTGATGGGAGTGTCCTGAGAATGCCAGTCAAACTTCCTACGATATATTGCAGGCAATATATCGCAGGCACAAAAAACACGCCTTTTTCCATACGATTCCAGGCGATTACGATATATCCCAAGTGCAGCACTAGCGACCTATGGGATCCGACACGACACTCACGGGAACGCGCATCGGATTGGATTTGAAATCGTTCTAGTGTATGGGGCCCTTAACAATTAGAGATTAAGATTTTGATATAAGAAAGGGTAAAAACTCAACAACTGACAAACCTACTACACCTAGATGTCACACAGGTACAGCCATTCCAAAAGGGTGTAAAATTATTAAAAATAGTTTTATTCACATATGGTGCCGGATGTAATGACGCTTGAGTTCAGAGGCTGTGCAGGATGCCGACCAAATGCAGACATTTTTTTAAAGGGGCAATCACTGAAAAGGCAAAATCATGCCTTGTAAGTGATTGCCCCTTTTAAAAAAAATCTGGGTTTGGCCTGCATCCCGCACGGCCACCAAACTCGGGCGTCATTACATCTGGCCCATTGTTTTAATTGAAAAGGACATGTGACCCAAGTTCAGTCATGTAACTGTTTTAGGTGTGATATCAAATGGAAAATAAAATAACATGCACTCTCACTTCCTATTCTTTCACTCTGTGACATGGGTGGTCATTCCGAGTTGATCGCTAGCTGCATTTGTTTGCAGCGCAGCGATCAGGCTAAAAAATGGCAGTTCTGCGCATGCGTATGCGGCACAATGCGCACGCATGTCGTACGGGTACAACGAACGATGTAGTTTTGCACAGGGTCTAGCGAAACATTTCAGTCGCACTGGTGTCCGCAGAGTGATTGACATGAAGTGGGCGTTTCTGGGTGTCAACTGTCCGTTTTTGGAGAGTGTTCGAAAAAATGCAGGCATGCCAGGAAAAACGCAGGCGCGGCTGGGCGAACGCAGGGCGGGTTTGTGACATCAAAACAGAAACTAAAAAGTCTGAACTGATCGCAAGCGCTGAGTAGGTTTTGAGCTACTCTAAAACTGCCCGAAAAAAATTTGTAGCCACTCTGCGATCCATTCATTCGTACTTCTGCTAAGCTAACATACACTCCCACAGGGCGGCGGCATAGTGTTTGCACGACTGCTAAAAACTGCTAGCGAGCTATCAACTCGGAATGACCACCATAGTTTCAATTGTACCAATAACAAAAAATTAGATAATATTTCACGATGACCACGCACATGTACACACACACTCACACAAAAGCTTTCTGATGTGTCTTTTTGCAAACATATAACTACACATATTGGATACGATCAGATTCTCTGACATGCGGGGGGATGTCCAGCATGCCAGGACCTGTCCCCCATGCACAGGTGCGAAAGCATCGCACAGTGACGATGCTCTCGCACCCGGTGAGTAGCTCCCTGTCTGCACAGCCTAGCTTTCACATCTCACTGGGTGCATGCGCAGTGCGCCCACCAAGCATGTGCACTGTGTAAAGGGATTCAGAGTGTGATCGCAGTTGTAGCAGTGATCGTCCCTGAATTAGGCCCTGTGTCTATGAGAGGGACATAATCTGTGCAGGATCTAGTGCAAAGAGCAGTGGTATAACACATAGAAATCAGCAGAACCGTAACTAGACATTTCGGTGCCCTGTGCCAGAAACAGCATTTGTGCCACACCCCCATATTTTAAATAGGGACAGCGTGCACTGTGAAAAAAGTGAGTGGTCTTGTGGGGAAAGGGCGTGGTAATGCACCAGTACCCCTATTCAAATTACACTACACAGCAGTGCCCCTTACTCACATTAAAATACATTGTAGTGTCCCTTATTTACATTACGTCACACAATAATGTTCCTCACACATTATGCCACACAGTCGTACCCCTTACATACATTAAACCACACACTAGAGCCCCTAATTAACATTACTCTACAATGTAGTGCAATTTATACATATTATGCCACATAGTACTACTTCTCACACTTTAGTATAGCCCCTTACATGTTATGCCCACACAGCAGTTTCCCCAGACACATTATGCCCCCACAGTAATAATGCCTGTTACACATGATGCCCACAGTAGTAGTGGCCCTTATGTGTTATGCCCACACAGTGGTAGTGCCTCATACACACTATGCCAACAGTAGTAGTGCCCCTTACACATGATGCCCACAGTAGTAGTGCCCCTTACACATTATTCCCGAACAGTGGTCAATGCCCAATACACATTATTCCCACTATTGTAGGGCCCCTTACACATGATGCCCACAGTAGTAGTGCCCCTTACATTTTATGCACACACAGTGGTAGTGCCCCTTACACATGGTGCCCACAGTAGTAGTGCCCCTTACATTTTATGCACACACAGTGGTAGTGCCCCTTACACATAGTGCCCACAGTAGTAGTGCCCCTTACACAGTAGCAGTGCCCCTTGCACATTATGCACACACTGTAGCAGCCCCATGTACATATAACTTCATAAAGCTGCCTCAAACATATAAAACTATATACAATGTACTATTAATATAGCAGGTGACCAATAAACCAATAAACAATAATGTCTTCTTGTTTACCATCATCTTATTTATCACAATATATTACAATAAATTATTCATCCTGCATCTTCATTTAAATGGAAAACAAAAAGACATTCATGCCTATTAGTCACCTTCTGCTACCTGATTGTTACCTTGTCCTTGGTACTGGTAAGGATAATTTTGCTATTATTATAATGTCGCCACCCCTCCCCCCCCCAGCACTCAGCCAGCCGCTGCCTCTTACTTCCTCTTCCCCTTCCCCTCCAGCATTCACATGGTAGATATTCCATACCCCAGGCCGCCCATCCCCCCCTCCCAAGGACAGTACATTTACCCAGCTGCTGTCAGCCTGCAGGGAAGCCACCTTGCTTGTCAGGCTCCTCATTCAATGCCCGGTGCTCAGCATGCAGTGTGCGGAAGCTGGGGAACGGGAGCTATGTCAGGACTGCCGCTGGGTGGTTTGTGCACAGTGGCAGCATATCATGGCACCTCTGACCCGAAAGAGCTTCTGTGCATGCTCAGAAGCTCCAATCATGGCAGCCACTTCCACAGTTTTATATGAAATAGCCCAGTGTGTGTGTGTGTGGGGGGGGGGTATCCACTGAGGGGATCACAGTGCCTGGCCGACCAGGGACTGACCCGGAAATCCAGTGTCCCAATCCACCCCTGTATTCTAATATCCAATGAGATGTGTGTCTTATTTATTTTAGCACTAATCTAATTGACTGAGGGCATGATTCAGAGATGGATGCAATGCTGATGTTCCACGCAACTGAGTGACTTTTTGGCAGACTGTGCATGTGCCGCGATCGCTTTGCGCATGCTTCAAGGTGCTGCTGCAATCCTGCTCGCAATAGGGATTTCATTGCATAGTGACTGACAGGAAGTAACTATTTGGGGGTGGTAACGAGGAGCGGTTGGAAAAACGCAGGTGTGTCATGGCCATTTTTGGGACGTGTATCTGCCATCAGCTGCAAGCTCTTATGTAAAAAACCATGGTGCCTGATCACTACTGCTGTGTCCAATCTGCCTATTTATAGGCCTATCCTTAAGGTGGATGCTCCTTGTTCTTGCATATAGACTGCAAATGTGTATGCAATAGTGAATGAGTTCTGGTACCTCCGGTGAGTATCTCTTCATTTCTGGGCATCAGTTTCACTTGATGATATCTGCAGTTGTGAAGCCAAGAAAATCGCACTTGCAAGTGCATTAGCGTCATAAAATCCATCTGTTACGCGAAATCCTGTATGCGTGCCTCACCACTTTTTCCAACCACATCCTGTTCCTGACACCAAAATATTTGACATTCACTGCCATAGCATGTCAAAGCAACTGTTGTCGTGTATTTGGGGGCTGTGGGAGGAGGAAGGTTAGGTTTAGGCTGTAGGGAGGAGGGGTTAGGTTTTGGCACCAGCAGGAGGGTTAGGGTTATGCTGCGGGGGGAGGGGGGTTAGGTTTATGCTACTAAAGGGGAGGGTTAGGGAAAGGGGGGCATTGAGGGAAGGTACAGTGCATCCAGAAAGTATTCACAGCGCTCCACTTTTCCCACATTTTGTTATGTTACAGCCTTATTCCAAAATGGAATAAATTATTTTTTTCCCCTCAAAATTCTACACACAATACTCCATCATGACAACGTGAAAAAAGTTTTTTTGTGATTTTTGCAAATTTATTAAAAATAAGAAACTAAGAAATCACATGTACATAAGTATTCACAGCTTAATTTGAGTCCACCTGTGGTAAATTCAGTTGATTGGACATGATTTGGAAAGGCACACACCTGTCTATATAAGGTCCCACATAAGGTCCCACACTCGCAGTGCATGTCTGAGCACAAACCAAGCATGAATTCAAAGGAATTCTCTGTAGACCTCTGAGACAGGATTGTATCAAGGCACAAATCTGGGGAAGGGTACAGAAAAATGTCTGATGCTTTGAAGGTCCCAATGAGCACAGAAGCCTCCATCATCTGTAAATGAAAGAAGTTCTGAACCACCAGGACTTTTCCTAGAGCTGGCCGGCCATCTAAACAGAGCTATCGGGGGCCCTAGTCAGTGAGGTGAACAAGAACCTGATGGTCACTCTGTCAGAGCTACAGCATTCCTCTGTGGAGAGAGGAGAGCCTTCCTGAAGGACAACCATCACTGGCAATCCACCATTCAAGCCTGTATGGTAGAGTGGCCAGATGGAAGCCACTCCTTAGTAAAAAGCACATGGCAACCAGCCTGGAGTTTGCCAAAATGCACTGGAAAGACTCTCAGACAATGAGAAACAAAATTCTCTGGTCTAATGAGACAAAGATTGAACTTTTTGGCGTGAATGCCAGGTGTAATTTTTTTGAGGAATCCAGACACCGCTCATCACCAGGCCAATACCATCCCTACAGTGAAGCATGGTGGTGGCAGCATCATGCTGTGGGGATGTTTTTCAGTGCAGGAACTGGGAGACTAGTCAAGATAGAGGGAAAGATGAATACAGCAATGTACAGAGACATCCTGGATGAAAACCTGCTCCAGAGCGCTCTTGACCTCAGACTGGGGCGATGGTTCTTCTTTTACTAGGACAACGACCTTAAGCACACAGCCAAGATAGCAAAGGAGTGGCTTCAGGACAACTCTGTGAATGTCCTTGAGTGGCTCAGCCAGAGCCCAGATTTGAATCCGATTGAACATCTCTGGAGAGATCTGAAAATGCCTGTGCACCAACGCTTCCCATCCAGCCTGATGGAGCTTGAGAGGTGCTGCAAAGAGGAATGGGCTAAACTGCCCAAAGATAGGTGTGCCAAGCTTGTGGCATCATATTTAAAAATACTTGAGGCTGTAACTGCTGCCAAAGGTGCATCAACAAAGCACTGAGCAAATGCTGTGAATACTTATGTACATGTGATTTCTTAGTTTTTTATTTTTAAAAAATTTGCACAAACCTCAAAAAATCTTTTTTCAAGTTGTCATTATGAGGTATTGTGTGTAGAATTTTGAGGGAAAATATGTATTTATTTAATTTTGGAATAAGGCTGTAACATAACAAAATGTGGAAAAAGTGAAGCGCTGTGAATACTTTCCGGATGCACTGTAAGTATACTTACCTTCCCTTGTAGGGATTCTGGTCATCAGGATGCCAGGGTCGAGATATAGGGAGATGTTATATGGAGTAATAGGAGAAATTACATGGAGGGGTTATTTGGAGTAAAAGTAGGAGATCTAGGTAGAGGTTATATGGAAAAACAAGAGAAGATATAGGAAGAGGTTATAAATAAATTATACAGTATGAAGAGCAGGAAATTATATGAAGTAGGAATAAAAGTTATAGGTAGAGGTTACATGGAGTACCATGGGCAGATGCACTAAAAGAAAAATATGGTAAAAACCCAGGGCTTTGGCTTAGGAAAGTAACACTAGCTTTTGCTGGCGTTACCCTATAGAGGCCTATTGGATTCTTTCCGCGCCGTGCTGTGTGAGGGATCCCAGCAGGCCCCACGGGTGCTGCGTCGCTCTGCACATGCACAAATGGACTCCCTGGGGCTAATAACCTGAAGTCCAGTGACAGGAGCACATCACAAAGGACATCTCTTACTGGAAGAGCTGTCCTTTGCAGTACTAATCGCATATGTTAGTGCATATGAGATTAGTACCACTGCAATGTTAGTGGGAAGTCTGGTGGAATGTATTCCGCCTTCTTCATGCAACCCGCCCGTGGGATGTGCGATAGAAAGAGGTATCTTGGAGCAATAGGAGAAGTTATAATAAGAATTTATACAGACTAATATGATGAGCTTTAGACACGTGTGACGTGTCCATATGGAAGGCAGGTGTTTTGTAATTATATTAGGGCAGTGCAGGATGACCTGGAGCGGGACCAGCCACCTCCACAATCTATATTTAACTGGTGCCTATATGTCAGCTCTGCCTCACTCTGCAGGCCAGAGCTTACTGTGCATCTGTGGGCAGTAATGTACGCCCAACCCCCTTGAGGTTACACTGAGCCACGACCATGAGCAGTAGTGTCTGATCCCCCACCTGCAGGAGCTTACAGCAGCGCTGGGCACCCACGTCTATCTGCAGCTGCCACCCGCCTGCGGCTGCAGCGATACCAGTGGCCTGTCTCATAAGTAGCAACTTCCCGTCCCTCATTAGGCTCTGTCACTGGGCTTCCCCTTCTGTGTCTGCAGCATTTGGGTGTGAGAAGGTTGGTGGAAAGTAAGTATAAACTCTCTCTTTCCAGCCAGTGTAATGTGTAAAAGATGACTCTACCTGCCATAGTGTGTAAAAGGGGACACTACCTTCCGTAATGTGTAAAAGGGGACTTTACCTGCTGTAATGTGTAAAAGGGGACTCTACCTGGTGTAATTTCTAAAAGGTGACTCTACCAGCCATAATTTGTAAAAGGGGACTTTACCTGGAGTAATGTGTAAAAGGGGGCTCTACCTGGCGTTATGTGTAAAAGGGGACTCTACCTAGTGTAATGTGTAAAAAGGGGCTCCACCTGGTGTAATGTGTGACAGGGACTCTACCTGGTGTAATGTGTAAGATGGGGCTCTACCTGACCTGACGTAATGTGTAAAAGGGGGCTCTACCTGGAATAATGTGTGAGAGTGGCTCTACCTTTAGTAATGTGTAAAAGGGGGCTCTACCTGGTGTAATGTGTAAAAGTTATGGGTAAAATGGGGCTCTACCTGTGTAATGTGTAAAAGGGGCTCTACCTGGTGTAATGTGTAAAAGTTAATGTGTAAAGGGGGCTTTACCTGTGTAATGTAAATAAGTGGCGCTACTCTGCTGTGTAATTTGAATAATGGAGACTACTGTGGGGCGTAATATGAATTGGTATTATTTTTGTGACCACGCCCCTTCCCATGAAACCACGCCCCTATATTTTGACACGCACTGGCCTTATTTTGAATATGGGGGGGCGCACAAATTCTCTTTCTAGCACAGGGCACCAACATGTCTAGTTACGACTCTGAATTATTTGTGCATATTTTGAATCTATGTATAATTTCAGTATTGTGTAATCAAAGCCCATTCAATTCTTATTATTTCTCACTGACATATGATCTGCCCTATTTTATACTTATTTGGAGAACTGTGTCAGCAACTTTCATGAAAATCTCAGCAGACAGAAATGTCAAGAATGTGTCCATTACCTAATGCCTCTCTCTCATCTTTTTCTTCTTTCTTCCTGTCTGTGATGCAAACCTGCAATCATCCTGGAAGTGACTCACCTCCTGCCCCTTATTCTCAAAAATGATAGAAATGGATTAATTATTCAGAATTTTATTTATCACAATGAAATATAGTAAAGGGAAAATATGTTTTTAACTTAGGTTTAGGAAATGCAACACATCACGGGCATATCAACAATGGAGAAGGTCCGTCTCAATCCTCCTCTGTCGAGGGCCCCTCCTCTGCAGTGAGCGCCCATCAGCTAAATAAAGTCTGAGCACTAGAGGGGCACAGACTCTATGGTGCATGCGCAAATCTCTGGGGAAATGGCGCGTTTGCCATTTTCCCAGAGATTTCCTTACTGTGCATGCGCAAATCTCTGGAAAAATGGCTGCCAAGCCATTTACTGGAGATTTGTTGAGAGATGCTGCCGCCAGCGGGGGACCCCAGGCAGGCAGAGCCGGCCCTAACCAATATGATCCCCTAGGCAAGATTTTGGCTGGTGCCCCCTAGCACCGCCGCTGGTTCTGCAGGAGGTGCCTGTCATGAGTCAGATGGCAGCTCTGCTAACGTCAGGTGCCTTTTGTTTATTAAAATGCATCATATTATTTGCATTACTATTTGGCTAGGATGCACAAGCAGCTTCTGCTGATTAAAATGATATGCAGCATGCCTATATTCTGTGTGCGACTGCGGCTGTATCTGCATACGTAATTCTACATTACAGTGATTTCCAGGAACATAGCATATCGTATGCAGATACAGCCACAGGCACACACAGAATATAGGCATGCCGCATATCATTTTAATCAGCAGAAGCTGCTGGTGCCCCTAAGCATACCGAATGCCCTAGGCATTTGCCTAGTTTGCCTATGCCTAAGGCCGGCTCTGCAGGCAGGGGAGTATTTAAAAGCATGGGTGCAGGGTGTGAGCATGGGCTCCCCTGGTACCCGGGGGCATGTGTGCATCGCACTCACTGCACCCATTATAGATACACCACTGCAACACATCTAGAAAGCTGTGGAGCTATAATATTTTATTTGGCTGCTCCTGGTTACAGACACTGCTATGCAACCTTAAGATTATCTTCCTTACCAGAACTCCGGCAAATGTCATTGTACAGTACATTCAAAAAGCTGCTGCTTCTGAACCACTAGCTGGCTGTCTTTTTCTTATAGCTCTTCACAATTCTCTTTAACTTTCTATCTTTTTCTTTTCTCAACTCCTCTATCAATTATTCCTGGTGCAGACTCTTACAGGAGAAAAATAGAATATCATGCAAAAGTTCATTTATTTCAGTAATTCAACTTAAAAGGTGAAACTAATATATTATATAGACTCCTTATATGCAAAGTGAGATATTTTAAGCCTTTATTTGTTATAATTTTGATGATTGTGGCTTACAGCTTAAGAAAACCCTAAATCCAAAATCTCAGAAAATTAGAATATTACATAAAATCAATAAAAAAGGATTTTAAATACAGAAATGTCGACCCTCTAAAAAAGTATAATCATGCATATGTACTTAATATACTTGATTTGGCCCCTTTTTCATGAATTACTGCCTCAATGAGGCGTGGAATGGATTCTATCAACCTGTGGCACTACTAAGGTGTTATGGCTGATCAGGATGCTTAAAATGCATTGTTTGGTCTCATGTTTCTCATTTTTCTCTTGGCAGTGCCCCATAAGCCACAATCATCAAAATGATAACAAATAAAGGCTTGAAATATCTCAATTTGCATGTAATGAGTCTACATAATATATTAGTTTCACCTTTTAAGTTGAATTACTGAATTAAAGGAACTTTTGCACGATATTCTAATTTTCTGAATTTCACCCGTATCTCTTTTGTGCCACTCTTCTTACTCCTCTTCATAAGATGGTCAAATGACCCCTCTCCTCGGTTTTCAGAACTATTCCATCTATCCAAATAGTAGTGCATCAGCTTATGCAGATATCATTGCACTGGCAAACTTTGTTAGACCACAATGACTGACAGTCAAGGCTGAAAAAGGATGAGGGGGCTCTGGTGGTAAGTGTCCCGGGCCCACCTCTCTGAGAGGGCCCCCCACCAGCTACCTCAGATTGGATATTCTTCACCAATCTGCAGTGATGCCCGAGCCACCACTGACAGCTATCTTACTGATGGCACTGCAGTGCGTTCCTGGGCTACCAGGGGCTGTCCAATGGGATAGGAAGTGACAGACTGTGGCTGTTAAGTCTCTCAATGCAATCAAGCAGTTTGGCTACTGCACAGGCTACAGGCAAGGATAGGACAGGTACATATCCACCATATTTCAATTAGTAAGCTGCACCTGTGACAATGAGAATTTAAGTGTCTCTCTGACTTATATGTTTTGCTGTTGGTGGGAGCAGAGGGACCCTGTGCCACCAGGGAGGCTGCACAGCACGAAGATTGCACTGACCCAACAGTGCGTCATAGCAATGAGGTGGGATTTATAGCTGTCCAGCCTAAGTCCAATGAGACAGAGCATCTGGAAGTGTGCTGAACCCATAGAATAAGAGAAAGAAAAAAAAGAAAAATTTTATCCTACACATATTAAGGGAAATTTCATCGAAACGATGTATGAACGATGTACTACGATGTACACAACCAGAAACTTACATCGTAGTACATCGTTCATACACAGCGGCAGGACTGAGCCCGGGAGTTCCTATATAGCACAGCCGCTGCAGAGCTCAGCCGTGCCTGCCGCGACTACTCCGCTCCGGCACCAGGCTATCCTATGACCACATCCCTCTGACAAGGACCAAGATACAAGCACCAATACTGATATGCACAAATCATTACTTTATCTGGTACGCATGTAACCTTATGTGATATACAAAATTTAACCCCACTTACTGAGTAATTACTACGCTATATAGCGATTCCCTGTCTCCTGACTATATCTAGATTCCGACAGAGACTTGGACTTAAAAGACCAGGGGATCGACAGGCACTGTGTCAAGCCGTAATCCGGTACGCAATATTATTCTTGCGTGTGACGAAAACTATACTAAAGGATACTACACTATAGGCGCTCTGCTGTTTCTTCCTCTATTTACAGATTTCCTTTTGGGCTACGTATACCTAGTGGCACATTTTGAAAAATTGAGCAGCCACCCGATAAAACGGGGAGAGTGTGGACTGTTGGTTAATCAAACCTTGAACTAGTTGAAAAAACTTATTTACTGGACTGGTCATTTGACCAACTTATTTCTGACTGCAGATTGCACTTTTACAGTGAAGTATTACGCATAAATTTGACAAGCGCACTGTTTCACTCATTTATAATATATATATATATATATATATACAGTGTATATATATATATATATATATATATATATATATTCCCGAAAGTCCACAAAAGCTTGGTGGATCCACCAGGCAGGCCCATTATAGCCAGAATTGGCAGTTTAACATCAAACCTCTTCTCCCTCATAGATTAAATTTTACAACCTCTTGTTATATTGAATCCCTCATATCTGAAGGATACCAGTGATGCCATCTCCATGCTCCAACACATCAACTGGCAAGAGGGTATGTATATGGCCACAACTGACAAGAGGGTATGTATATGGCCTCTGCCAACACTTTATACCTGTATAAGACATGAACAGGGATTGGAAGCAGTAACTTGGTTCTTAGACAAGGCACATTTCACACAATAAAGAAAGGATTTCACTTTGGAAGCTATAGAGTTTATATTGAAAAATAATATTTTTTTCTTTAATGGTGAATACTTTTTACAAAAGAAAGGGACTGCTATGGGGATGAAATTTGCCCCAAGTTATGCTAATTTATTTATGAGCTTTTGGGAAAGCAAAATAAAATACAATAGCATAACTTGGGGAAACCCTCTCCTACATTGGTTTAGGTACGTCGACAATGTGCTTCTAATTTGTAGCTCCACCCAAGAAGAACTAGATGGATACTTTGCACACCTCAATGAGAACGATGTAAACCTGAAATTCACTTTAGTCAGCAGTCAAGAGAAAATCAACTTCTTGGATCTTACCATCTATCAGGAGAACAATAAATTAAATACAATGATATACCAAATCCGACCGACGTCAATACGTACATTCCTATTGACAGCCAGTATGATGCCCTGTGGTTAAAAGGTGTCCCCAAGAGTCAATTTTTGAGGGTACGAAGGAATTGCAGTGAAGACCAGATATTTAAACAACAATCACTCCAGATGAAGAATAACTTTTTGGATAAAGACCTGGATAAAGTTATCAGTGAAGTGGAGACAATGGATCATGCTTCTCTGTTGTGACACAACCCAAAGAAAATAGAGATCCTGCAAATAACAAACAAAAATGGGCATCCATTTCTCAATATGATGCTCAACATAAGCAAGTCGAGAAAATCATCACTAAGAACTGGTATATCCTCATGAAAGGCCCAATCTTCGGCAACATCATACCAATGAAACCTAATTTAATCTATAGAAGGTCTAGGAATTTGAAAAACCAGTTGGTGAAAAGTGTCTTACCCATGCCAACCCGCAACCTAATCAGAACTAAAGGCTTTCATAGGTGCGGCCTGTGCATTGGCTGCAGAAACATCAAAGACCCTATTAGCAAACACAGAGAAATAACAGTTAACAACACATGCTTTACAATAAGATACTTCATTACACGCCATACCGCAAACGTTATCTACCTCATCAAATGCTCCTGTGGTCTCTACTATATTGGTAGAACCACACAACGACTTAAGACAAGAATAGCAGAACACTTGCGAAATGTGAAAAAAGGAGTCGAAACGCATCATCTTTCCAATCATTTTAAAATTAAACATGAATGTTCCATTCAACATATAAAAAAAATTGTTGGAATTAAACATGTTAAACCAACATGGAAGGTTACAAATATCGAGAGAAACTTAGCAATATCTGAGATTAAAACAATATTTTTACTTAACACCCTTACCCTGGTGGTTTGAATCATGACTTCGAAATTAAATGGTTTCTTTAAAGATCTCAGAGTTAAAAAATCCCAAGGACCCTTCAATAACTGTCTTATGCGCCATAGTTTTTTTTTGTTTTTTGTTTTTCCTCTTTCCATTCATCAATTAATACTTTTTTTAACCATACACATATATTATTAAGTCTTCACTGATACTAAGTTCTAACTTTTCTATATGTTTATAAGTTATAACTGACATCATGTCAGAATGGTAACATATATTTTCTTTTAACAGATATATTATCAATGAGTATTGCTCACTCTAAAATCATCTGTTTACTGTATTAAGCCTGGAGATTAAGATTCATAGACATGGCAACGGAGAATAGCGGTGGATAAAACTACAATTCCCAGAATCCTTTGGCCGCTAAAGACATTGAGCTACAAACACTCTGTGTTTGTTTACTACATTCCCCAGAATTCTGGGCACGGCGATGACACCTCTGGCTGGTCACAGACAACTTACTCTCATTAACTACATCTACCAGGATCCTCAGCGGCATCTCAGCAACTTCCATCTTCCAGCCACAGACGTTCTACTTCATCAAGACTGCATCCCCCAGAATCCCCGGCGGAATCGCAACTTGCAGTTCCGCTCCTGCCACGGCAAACAGGCTTTTTAAAAGCTATGGACTCTATCAAAGTTCACTAGTATACAATATTTATGTGTATTAGATATAGCAAGTATCATTAGATTCTTTGAATATAGGGGGTAATTCTAAGTTGATCGCAGCAGGAACTTTGTTAGCAGTTGGGCAAAACCATGTGCACTGCAGGGGAGGCAGATATAACGTGCAGAGAGAGTTAGATTTGGGTGGGTTATATTGCTTCTGTGCAGGGTAAATACTGGCTGCTTTATTTTACACTGCAATTTAGATTGCAGATTGAACACACCACACCCAAATCTAACTCTCTCTGCACATGTTATATCTGCCTCTCCTGCAGTGCACATGGTTTTGCCCAACTGCTAACAAAGTTCCTGCTGCGATCAACTCAGAATTACCCCCAGAGTCCAATTAAGCAAATGTTAACCATCCCGGTTCTGGTCAGATGACCTGAAACTGATGATGTAAAGACCAATTACTTCTTTTACTATAAATATGGAGACCAGTGACCTTGTACCCTTATGCCTTGAAAAAGAGTCTGTGGAGGCATTACATCAGTAGATATTGTATGGGACTCTCGAGGAAGGTAGGACTTTGATTATCATTATTATTGTTATTCATTGTATCTGGAACTTGCAAGTTGGCCACCTTGTTCCAAATGGTTCCCACTTCCTTCAGAGCCTAACATTTCCTCAGAGTAAAGTATTTTATGAGTTTTATTGTATTAAATAAATTCTTATCTTTTACTATTGGATCAATTCCATTCCATCAGTATTAAAAGAAACCGCTACACATGGATCCGAGAAGTTTTCACTGTGAGTGTCATGTACGCAGTTGCCTACCTGTAATATATAAGACATAAGGCTTTTCTGTTTAGTTTTGAAGATCACGTATCATCTGTCTGATCGGTCCAGTTACGACCTAAAAGATACCTTTATGAGCATCCGCACACCCGTGTCTGTGTAAGTTAGGTGTGTGTGTAACTCAAAACTTGCTTAGTGTGAAGACAAAAGATACCTTTACACGTTTGCACTGACAACTCACTTTGTAAGTGAGGTATGCCAGCTGATTCATTTAATCAGTGGAAATATTTAAAATGAACCATTCTTTGATGCTATAACAATACTACACATTGTGTACTTTCTCGAAACTTTTTTTACATATACTCGAGTGTCCAATCAAACATCAGGAACAGAAAGTATCTGGAAGTCAATTTGAATATATTAATTCAAGCTAAGTATACTAGCCTCTATTCCGTTTCTACCCCCACTGCTTAACGGTAGCGCTATCTAGTCCACACAACTATATTTCTTCTCAGCAAATGCTAAAGAAGAGCTGACCTTACAAGTAAAATATTATCAAGGACATACAGTACTTGGTGTATATACATAAGCATTCATATGTGGCAGGAGCAACTGTCTAGCAAAAAAATTAGTGTACCTAGAGCCCAACTGGGTCTTCTTAACCTGGCTCAGGCTGTGCATGCAAGTTCACAGCAGAACCTCCCATGGGACTAGTAGGCTGACTGGATATCAGTATGCAGACAGTGAGTTTTGAGAAGAAAGCGCCCTTATTTTTTATCCATAAGGTACCCCCTGTTTTTAGTGCCCTGGGTACCCCAACATCTGCTGACAGTTGCTTCCTATTAGTATGGCTGGGGCACAGTCTAGTCAGAAGATGTCTGTTGCGGACTATGCAATGCTTAGCAGCAGGGGGGTGAGTAAGGGCAGTACGGATGATGAGGTAATTTGTTTGATTCCCACCATGGTCCTAACTGTGTTGAGTTTGTATACTCTCTTTGTGCTTGGGTGGGTTTCCTCCGGGTACTCCAGTTACTTCCCATAATCCAGAAATATACTGGTAGGTTAATTAGCTCCAAACAACAAAAATTAACCCTGGTGTATGTGTACATGTACATGTGTTTAGGGCAGATCAGCTGAGCCAAGTGGTTCTTATAAGCCATCAAATACTATGTTTAAATGTAATAAAGTTGCACTTGTACTTACTTTAAATGTACTGCTTATCACAACTGACTTCCCGACACATTTATTTAAAATTCCTTTCAGGACAGCCGAAGCAAAAATAGGCTGTTCTGGTGAGCTGTCACTAGTTCCTCGGCGAAAAAAGGAGGAGGGTGCTGTCAGGCAGGGGTCCGGAGGTGGTAACTAGATGTGTGCTTGGCTGCTTCTGTGGGATGGGGTGGGTGGGCCACTGTACTGTTGGGGGGGGGGCTGTGTAGAGAGAGACATGCTGCTGATGAGCTATGGGGAGGTGGACAGAGATCCTCCACTGTGTTCTGGGCAGGGGATGGGGACAGAGAGTCACTGCTGTGTTCTGAATAGGAAGGGGACAGAGAGCTACTGCTGTGTTCTGAATAGGAAGGGGGACATGCAGCTGCTTTGTTTTGGGGAGGAGGAGTCAGTCAGGCAATGAATCATGGGAAATACAGAAGGAACTGACAAGTCTTGTGTATCCCCGGCATTATGCTTATTTAATAAAAAGGAGCTATACAACTCTTCACCAGTTTATATAAATATCATCAGGTGAAAAGCTCCAATAGGTTCTGTAGAGGGGATGTGGTCAACATCCCGCCGGACGGAATCCCGGCTGTCAGAATACCGACACCGGAATCCCGACCGGCACATTCGCGACATATTCTCCCTCCGTGGGTGTCCACAACACCCATAGAGGGAGAAAAAATTAGTGTGCCGAGCGTAGCGAGGCACCGTACCTGCAGCATGGCGAGCTCAGCGAGCCCGCAAGGGGCTGTGTTGAGCTCGCACCCCTGTCGGGATTGTGCTGGTCAGGCTTCCTGTGTCGGTATTCCGACCGCCGGGATCCCGTCCAGCGGGATTTCGTACTGATCCCCTGTAGAAAATGCGATGTGCAGTAAATAGTGTCTGAGAAATCAGTGATTTCTCCAGGCTTTTGACTGCACTTAAATATGGAGAAAACCTAAATATTACATTCTCCAACTATTATGCTTGAATGCAAGCTCTGTCCCTGCATGCGATAATTGATACATCCCTGCGATGTAATCAATTATCGCAGTGCGAGTTTTGGCGATTTTATCACATGACATCCGCATCCAAGATGCGGATGGTGTTAAATAGGCCCCTTAGTGATTTCCATAAACAACATAATATTCAATACCTTTTACTGTAAATGTTGCCGAAATGCCAGGCTCAGTACAAATGTAGCTGCTTGATCTCTAAAACAACTCCTCTTTGCGAGAAAAATTTCAATGTGCCCTTGTTTACATTTTACAAAGACTGTATTTCTCAGGACACATTACCTAATCTCCGGCGTCACAATTTGAAGATCTGTGTTTTGTTAGGAAACACATACTACTTATGCGAGTAATTCTTCTCCAGGATGAAGCATGTGAAGTCCAAGATGAGAACTCAGATTACAGAACAACATCTTCAGAATACTCTGCGTATAGTGACTTCCAACATTGATACCAACATCGACAAGCTGGCCAAGCAAAAGCAATGACAATTTTTACACTGACATGAAAATCTTGTAGAAAATATATATAATAGAGATGAGCGGGTTCGGTTCCTCGGAATCCGAACCCGCCCGAACTTCATGTTTTTTTACACGGGTCCGAGCGACTCGGATCTTCCCGCCTTGCTCGGTTAACCCGAGCGCGCCCGAACGTCATCATCCCGTTGTCGGATTCTCGCGAGGCTCGGATTCTATTGCGAGACTCGGATTCTATATAAGGAGCCGCGCGTCGCCGCCATTTTCACATGTGCATTGAGATTGATAGGGAGAGGACGTGGCTGGCGTCCTCTCCGTTTATAGAGAGTGAGACTAGAGTAGAGAGAGACACAGTAGTAATTTTGGGGAGCATTAGGAGGAGTACTTTAGGAGGAGTACTACTACTTGCTGAAGTGATAGATAGATAGTGTGACTGTATAATGTATATCTGACTTGTGGGGGAGACACTGACAGTGGGGAGCAGTTAGAGTCTGAGAGCAGGTCTCAGGAGTACATATAACGTACAGTGCACACTTTTGCTGCCAGAGTGCCACACTGCCATTGTGACCACACTGACCACCAGTATAATATATATTGTGATTGTCTGCTTAGGAGTACTACTTGCAAGTTGCTGATAGTGTGACCAGTGACCTGACCACCAGTTTATAATAATCACCACCAGTTTAATATATATAATATATATATATATATATAATTGTATATAATATATATATAATATTGTATACCACCTACCCGTGTTTTTTTTTTTTTGTCTTTCTTCTTGATACATACTACTATAGTAGCTTACTGTAGCAGTCTGCGGTGCTGCTGAGCTGACAGTGTCCAGCAGGTCCGTCATCAGTCATTACATAATAAATATATATTATATACCTGTCCGGCTGCAGTACTAGTGATATTATATATATATATATATTGATTTCATCTCATTATCATCCAGTCTATATTAGCAGCAGACACAGTACGGTAGTCCACGGCTGTAGCTACCTCTGTGTCGGCAGTCGCTGGTCCATCCATAATTGTATACCACCTACCCGTGTTTTTTTTTTTTCTTTCTTCTTGATACATACTACTATAGTAGCTTACTGTAGCAGTCTGCGGTGCTGCTGAGCTGACAGTGTCCAGCAGGTCCGTCATCAGTCATTAGTACATAATAAATATATATTATATACCTGTCCGGCTGCAGTACTAGTGTGATATTATATATATATATATATTGATTTCATCTCATTATCATCCAGTCTATATTAGCAGCAGACACAGTACGGTAGTCCACGGCTGTAGCTACCTCTGTGTCGGCAGTCGCTGGTCCATCCATAATTGTATACCACCTACCCGTGTTTTTTTCTTTTCTTTCTTCTTGATACATACTACTATAGTAGCTTACTGTAGCAGTCTGCGGTGCTGCTGAGCTGACAGTGTCCAGCAGGTCCGTCATCAGTCATTAGTACATAATAAACATATATTATATACCTGTCCGGCTGCAGTACTAGTGTGATATTATATATATATATATTGATTTCATCTCATTATCATCCAGTCTATATTAGCAGCAGACACAGTACGGTAGTCCACAGCTGTAGCTACCTCTGTGTCGGCAGTCGCTGGTCCATCCATAATTGTATACCACCTACCCGTGGTTTTTTTTTTTTCTTTCTTCTTGATACATACTACTATAGTAGCTTACTGTACCAGTCTGCGGTGCTGCTGAGCTGACAGTGTCCAGCAGGTCCGTCATCAGTCATTAGTACATAATAAATATATATTATATACCTGTCCGGCTGCAGTACTAGTGTGATATTATATATATATATATATATATTGATTTCATCTCATTATCATCCAGTCTATATTAGCAGCAGACACAGTACGGTAGTCCACGGCTGTAGCTACCTCTGTGTCGGCAGTCGCTGGTCCATCCATAATTGTATACCACCTACCCGTGGTTTTTTTTTTCTTTCTTCTTGATACATACTACTATAGTAGCTTACTGTAGCAGTCTGCGGTGCTGCTGAGCTGACAGTGTCCAGCAGGTCCGTCATCAGTCATTAGTACATAATAAATATATATTATATACCTGTCCGGCTGCAGTACTAGTGTGATATTATATATATATATATTGATTTCATCTCATTATCATCCAGTCTATATTAGCAGCAGACACAGTACGGTAGTCCACGGCTGTAGCTACCTCTGTGTCGGCAGTCGCTGGTCCATCCATAATTGTATACCACCTACCCGTGGTTTTTTTTTTCTTTCTTCTTGATACATACTACTATAGTAGCTTACTGTAGCAGTCTGCGGTGCTGCTGAGCTGACAGTGTCCAGCAGGTCCGTCATCAGTCATTAGTACATAATAAATATATATTATATACCTGTCCGGCTGCAGTACTAGTGTGATATTATATATATATATATATATTGATTTCATCTCATTATCATCCAGTCTATATTAGCAGCAGACACAGTACGGTAGTCCACGGCTGTAGCTACCTCTGTGTCGGCAGTCGCTGGTCCATCCATAATTGTATACCACCTACCCGTGGTTTTTTTTTTCTTTCTTCTTGATATATACTACTATAGTAGCTTACTGTAGCAGTCTGCGGTGCTGCTGAGCTGACAGTGTCCAGCAGGTCCGTCATCAGTCATTAGTACATAATAAATATATATTATATACCTGTCCGGCTGCAGTACTAGTGTGATATTATATATATATATATATTGATTTCATCTCATTATCATCCAGTCTATATTAGCAGCAGACACAGTACGGTAGTCCACGGCTGTAGCTACCTCTGTGTCGGCAGTCGCTGGTCCATCCATAATTGTATACCACCTACCCGTGGTTTTTTTTTTTTTCTTTCTTCTTGATACATACTACTATAGTAGCTTACTGTAGCAGTCTGCGGTGCTGCTGAGCTGACAGTGTCCAGCAGGTCCGTCATCAGTCATTAGTACATAATAAATATATATTATATACCTGTCCGGCTGCAGTACTAGTGTGATATTATATATACATATATTGATTTCATCTCATTATCATCCAGTCTATATTAGCAGCAGACACAGTACGGTAGTCCACGGCTGTAGCTACCTCTGTGTCGGCAGTCGCTGGTCCATCCATAATTGTATACCACCTACCCGTGGTTTTTTTTTTTTCTTTCTTCTTGATACATACTACTATAGTAGCTTACTGTAGCAGTCTGCGGTGCTGCTGAGCTGACAGTGTCCAGCAGGTCCGTCATCAGTCATTAGTACATAATAAATATATATTATATACCTGTCCGGCTGCAGTACTAGTGTGATATTATATATATATATATATTGATTTCATCTCATTATCATCCAGTCTATATTAGCAGCAGACACAGTACGGTAGTCCACGGCTGTAGCTACCTCTGTGTCTTTTAGTTGTGCCTATTAAAATATGGAGAACAAAAATGTTGAGGTTCCAAAATTAGGGAAAGATCAAGATCCACTTCCACCTCGTGCTGAAGCTGCTGCCACTAGTCATGGCCGAGACGATGAAATGCCAGCAACGTCGTCTGCCAAGGCCGATGCCCAATGTCATAGTACAGAGCATGTAAAATCCAAAACACCAAATATCAGTAAAAAAAGGACTCCAAAATCTAAAATAAAATTGTCGGAGGAGAAGCGTAAACTTGCCAATATGCCATTTACCACACGGAGTGGCAAGGAACGGCTGAGGCCCTGGCCTATGTTCATGGCTAGTGGTTCAGCTTCACATGAGGATGGAAGCACTCAGCCTCTCGCTAGAAAACTGAAAAGACTCAAGCTGGCAAAAGCACCGCAAAGAACTGTGCGTTCTTCCAAATCCCAAATCCACAAGGAGAGTCCAATTGTGTCGGTTGCGATGCCTGACCTTCCCAACACTGGACGTGAAGAGCATGCGCCTTCCACCATTTGCACGCCCCCTGCAAGTGCTGGAAGGAGCACCCGCAGTCCAGTTCCTGATAGTCAGATTGAAGATGTCAGTGTTGAAGTACACCAGGATGAGGAGGATATGGGTGTTGCTGGCGCTGGGGAGGAAATTGACCAGGAGGATTCTGATGGTGAGGTGGTTTGTTTAAGTCAGGCACCCGGGGAGACACCTGTTGTCCGTGGGAGGAATAGGGCCGTTGACATGCCTGGTGAAAATACCAAAAAAATCAGCTCTTCGGTGTGGAAGTATTTCACCAGAAATGCGGACAACATTTGTCAAGCCGTGTGTTGCCTTTGTCAAGCTGTAATAAGTAGGGGTAAGGACGTTAACCACCTCGGAACATCCTTCCTTATACGTCACCTGCAGCGCATTCATAATAAGTCAGTGACAAGTTCAAAAACTTTGGGCGACAGCGGAAGCAGTCCACTGACCAGTAAATCCCTTCCTCTTGTAACCAAGCTCACGCAAACCACCCCACCAACTCCCTCAGTGTCAATTTCCTCCTTCCCCAGGAATGCCAATAGTCCTGCAGGCCATGTCACTGGCAATTCTGACGAGTCCTCTCCTGCCTGGGATTCCTCCGATGCATCCTTGTGTGTAACGCCTACTGCTGCTGGCGCTGCTGTTGTTGCTGCTGGGAGTCGATGGTCATCCCAGAGGGGAAGTCGTACTCGTAAGACCACTTTTACTACTTCCACCAAGCAATTGACTGTCCAACAGTCCTTTGCGAGGAAGATGAAATATCACAGCAGTCATCCTGCTGCAAAGCGGATAACTGAGGCCTTGGCATCCTGGGTGGTGAGAAACGTGGTTCCGGTATCCATCATTACTGCAGAGCCAACTAGAGACTTGTTGGAGGTACTGTGTCCCCGGTACCAAATACCATCTAGGTTCCATTTCTCTAGGCAGGCGATACCGAAAATGTACACAGACCTCAGAAAAAGAGTCACCAGTGTCCTAAAAAATGCAGCTGTACCCAATGTCCACTTAACCACGGACATGTGGACAAGTGGAGCAGGGCAGGGTCAGGACTATATGACTGTGACAGCCCACTGGGTAGATGTATGGACTCCCGCCGCAAGAACAGCAGCGGCGGCACCAGTAGCAGCATCTCGCAAACGCCAACTCTTTCCTAGGCAGGCTACGCTTTGTATCACCGCTTTCCAGAATACGCACACAGCTGAAAACCTCTTACGGCAACTGAGGAAGATCATCGCGGAATGGCTTACCCCAATTGGACTCTCCTGTGGATTTGTGGCATCGGACAACGCCAGCAATATTGTGTGTGCATTAAATATGGGCAAATTCCAGCACGTCCCATGTTTTGCACATACCTTGAATTTGGTGGTGCAGAATTTTTTAAAAAACGAGAGGGGCGTGCAAGAGATGCTGTCGGTGGCCAGAAGAATTGCGGGCCACTTTCGGCGTACAGGCACCACGTACAGAAAACTGGAGCACCACCAAAAACGCCTGAACCTGCCCTGCCATCATCTGAAGCAAGAAGTGGTAACGAGGTGGAATTCAACCCTCTATATGCTTCAGAGGTTGGAGGAGCAGCAAAAGGCCATTCAAGCCTATACAATTGAGCACGATATAGGAGGTGGAATGTACCTGTCTCAAGCGCAGTGGAGAATGATTTCAACGTTGTGCAAGGTTCTGCAACCTTTTGAACTTGCCACACGTGAAGTCAGTTCAGACACTGCCAGCCTGAGTCAGGTCATTCCCCTCATCAGGCTTTTGCAGAAGAAGCTGGAGGCATTGAAGGAGGAGCTAAAAGGGAGCGATTCCGCTAGGCATGTGGGACTTGTGGATGCAGCCCTTAATTCGCTTAACAAGGATTCACGGGTGGTCAATCTGTTGAAATCAGAGCACTACATTTTGGCCACCGTGCTCGATCCTAGATTTAAAACCTACCTTGGATCTCTCTTTCCGGCAGACACAAGTCTGCTGGGGTTCAAAGACCTGCTGGTGACAAAATTGTCAAGTCAAGCGGAACGCGACCTGTCAACATCTCCTCCTTCACATTCTCCCGCAACTGGGGGTGCGAGGAAAAGGCTCAGAATTCCGAGCCCACCCGCTGGCGGTGATGCAGGGCAGTCTGGAGCGACTGCTGATGCTGACATCTGGTCCGGACTGAAGGACCTGACAACGATTACGGACATGTCGTCTACTGTCACTGCATATGATTCTCTCACCATTGAAAGAATGGTGGAGGATTATATGAGTGACCGCATCCAAGTAGGCACGTCAGACAGTCCGTACTTATACTGGCAGGAAAAAGAGGCAATTTGGAGGCCCTTGCACAAACTGGCTTTATTCTACCTAAGTTGCCCTCCCACAAGTGTGTACTCCGAAAGAGTGTTTAGTGCCGCCGCTCACCTTGTCAGCAATCGGCGTACGAGGTTACTTCCAGAAAATGTGGAGAAGATGATGTTCATTAAAATGAATTATAATCAATTCCTCCGTGGAGACATTGACCAGCAGCAATTGCCTCCACAAAGTACACAGGGAGCTGAGATGGTGGATTCCAGTGGGGACGAATTGATAATCTGTGAGGAGCGGGATGTACACGGTGATATATCGGAGGATGATGATGAGGTGGACATCTTGCCTCTGTAGAGCCAGTTTGTGCAAGGAGAGATTAATTGCTTCTTTTTCGGTGGGGCTCCAAACCAACCCGTCATTTCAGTCACAGTCGTGTGGCAGACCCTGTCACTGAAATGATGGGTTGGTTAAAGTGTGCATGTCCTGTTTATACAACATAAGGGTGGGTGGGAGGGCCCAAGGACAATTCCATCTTGCACCTCTTTTTTCTTTCATTTTTATTTGCGTCATGTGCGGTTTGGGGAGTGTTTTTTGGAAGGGCCATCCTGCGTGACACTGCAGTGCCACTCCTAGATGGGCCCGGTGTTTGTGTCGGCCACTAGGGTCGCTTATCTTACTCACACAGCTACCTCATTGCGCCTCTTTTTTTCTCTTTGCGTCATGTGCTGTTTGGGGAGTGTTTTTTGGAAGGTCCATCCTGCGTGACACTGCAGTGCCACTCCTAGATGGGCCAGGTGTTTGTGTCGGCCACTAGGGTCGCTTAGCTTACTCACACAGCTACCTCATTGCGCCTCTTTTTTTCTTTGCGTCATGTGCTGTTTGGGGAGTGTTTTTTGGAAGGGCCATCCTGCGTGACACTGCAGTGACACTCCTAGATGGGCCCGGTGTTTGTGTCGGCCACTAGGGTCGCTTATCTAACTCACACAGCTACCTCATTGCGCCTCTTTTTTTCTTTGCGTCATGTGCTGTTTGGGGAGTGTTTTTTGGAAGGGCCATCCTGCGTGACACTGCAGTGCCACTCCTAGATGGGCCCGGTGTTTGTGTCGGCCACTAGGGTCGCTTATCTTACTCACACAGCTACCTCATTGCGCCTCTTTTTTTCTTCTTTGCGTCATGTGCTGTTTGGGGAGTGTTTTTTGGAAGGGCCATCCTGCGTGACACTGCAGTGCCACTCCTAGATGGGCCAGGTGTTTGTGTCGGCCACTAGGGTCGCTTAGCTTACTCACACAGCTACCTCATTGCGCCTCTTTTTTCTTTGCGTCATGTGCTGTTTGGGGAGTGTTTTTTGGAAGGGCCATCCTGCGTGACACTGCAGTGCCACTCCTAGATGGGCCCGGTGTTTGTGTCGGCCACTAGGGTCGCTTATCTTACTCACACAGCTACCTCATTGCGCCTCTTTTTTTCTTTGCGTCAAGTGCTGTTTGGGGAGTGTTTTTTGGAAGGGCCTTCCTGCGTGACACTGCAGTGCCACTCCTAGATGGGCCCGGTGTTTGTGTCGGCCACTAGGGTCGCTTATCTTACTCACACAGCTACCTCATTGCGCCTCTTTTTTTCTTCTTTGCGTCATGTGCTGTTTGGGGAGTGTTTTTTGGAAGGGCCATCCTGCGTGACACTGCAGTGCCACTCCTAGATGTGCCAGGTGTTTGTGTCGGCCACTAGGGTCGCTTAGCTTACTCACACAGCTACCTCATTGCGCCTCTTTTTTTCTTTGCGTCATGTGCTGTTTGGGGAGTGTTTTTTGGAAGGGCCATCCTGCATGACACTGCAGTGCCACTCCTAGATGGGCCCGGTGTTTGTGTCGGCCACTAGGGTCGCTTATCTTACTCACACAGCTACCTCATTGCGCCTCTTTTTTTCTTTGCATCATGTGCTGTTTGGGGAGTGTTTTTTGGAAGGGCCATCCTGCGTGACACTGCAGTGCCACTCCTAGATGGGCCCGGTGTTTGTGTCGGCCACTAGGGTCGCTTATCTTACTCACACAGCTACCTCATTGCGCCTCTTTTTTTCTTCTTTGCGTCATGTGCTGTTTGGGGAGTGTTTTTTGGAAGGTCCATCCTGCGTGACACTGCAGTGCCACTCCTAGATGGGCCAGGTGTTTGTGTCGGCCACTAGGGTCGCTTAGCTTACTCACACAGCTACCTCATTGCGCCTCTTTTTTTCTTTGCGTCATGTGCTGTTTGGGGAGTGTTTTTTGGAAGGGCCATCCTGCGTGACACTGCAGTGCCACTCCTAGATGGGCCCGGTGTTTGTGTCGGCCACTAGGGTCGCTTATCTAACTCACACAGCTACCTCATTGCGCCTCTTTTTTTCTTTGCGTCATGTGCTGTTTGGGGAGTGTTTTTTGGAAGGGCCATCCTGCGTGACACTGCAGTGCCACTCCTAGATGGGCCCGGTGTTTGTGTCGGCCACTAGGGTCGCTTATCTTACTCACACAGCTACCTCATTGCGCCTCTTTTTTTCTTCTTTGCGTCATGTGCTGTTTGGGGAGTGTTTTTTGGAAGTGCCATCCTGCGTGACACTGCAGTGCCACTCCTAGATGGGCCAGGTGTTTGTGTCGGCCACTAGGGTCGCTTAGCTTACTCACACAGCTACCTCATTGCGCCTCTTTTTTCTTTGCGTCATGTGCTGTTTGGGGAGTGTTTTTTGGAAGGGCCATCCTGCGTGACACTGCAGTGCCACTCCTAGATGGGCCCGGTGTTTGTGTCGGCCACTAGGGTCGCTTATCTTACTCACACAGCTACCTCATTGCGCCTCTTTTTTTCTTTGCGTCATGTGCTGTTTGGGGAGTGTTTTTTGGAAGGGCCATCCTGCGTGACACTGCAGTGCCACTCCTAGATGGGCCCGGTGTTTGTGTCGGCCACTAGGGTCGCTTATCTTACTCACACAGCTACCTCATTGCGCCTCTTTTTTTCTTCTTTGCGTCATGTGCTGTTTGGGGAGTGTTTTTTGGAAGGGCCATCCTGCGTGACACTGCAGTGCCACTCCTAGATGGGCCAGGTGTTTGTGTCGGCCACTAGGGTCGCTTAGCTTACTCACACAGCTACCTCATTGCGCCTCTTTTTTTCTTTGCGTCATGTGCTGTTTGGGGAGTGTTTTTTGGATGGGCCATCCTGCGTGACACTGCAGTGCCACTCCTAGATGGGCCCGGTGTTTGTGTCGGCCACTAGGGTCGCTTATCTTACTCACACAGCTACCTCATTGCGCCTCTTTTTTTTCTTTGCGTCATGTGCTGTTTGGGGAGTATTTTTTGGAAGGGCCATCCTGCGTGACACTGCAGTGCCACTCCTAGATGGGCCAGGTGTTTGTGTCGGCCACTAGGGTCGCTTAGCTTACTCACACAGCTACCTCATTGCGCCTCTTTTTTTCTTTGCGTCACGTGCTGTTTGGGGAGTGTTTTTTGGAAGGGCCATCCTGCGTGACACTGCAGTGCCACTCCTAGATGGGCCCGGTGTTTGTGTCGGCCACTAGGGTCGCTTATCTTACTCACACAGCTACCTCATTGCGCCTCTTTTTTTCTTTGCGTCATGTGCTGTTTGGGGAGTATTTTTTGGAAGGGCCATCCTGCGTGACACTGCAGTGCCACTCCTAGATGGGCCCGGTGTTTGTGTCGGCCACTAGGGTCGCTTAGCTTAGTCATCCAGCGACCTCGGTGTAAATTTTAGGACTAAAAATAATATTTTGAGGTGTGAGGTATTCAGAATAGACTGAAAATGAGTGGAAATTATGGATTTTGAGGTTAATAATACTTTGGGATCAAAATGACCCCCAAATTCTATGATTTAAGCTGTTTTTTAGTGTTTTTTGAAAAAAACACCCGAATCCAAAACACACCCGAATCCGACAAAAAAAATTCGGTGAGGTTTTGCCCAAACGCGGTCGAACCCAAAACACGGCTGCGGAACCGAACCCAAAACCTAAACACAAAACCCGAAAAATTTCAAGTGCACATCTCTAATATATAATATAATAAAATGATCTTTGGGAGTCTAAATACTGCAGTATAGCTTAGTGACCCTCGGGCTTCATTACATTTTTTTAAAGTGGCCCACACTGTCTAAAAGGTTGAAGACTCCTTCTGTAAATCATTATGGACACCAGGTGGTCTAATTAAACATCACTTACTCCTATCTGAGGAATGGATTATTATCTGTAATACTACAGCATACGTATCGGACATATGAGCTACTTTGAGGAATTGTGTTTGTGATCCTGTTAGTACTTATTTACACAGGCTGCTTTTAGTGCATCACAAATCGCTGTATTAACCAGCTACATAGAATAGAATTATCTTTAGATCACGTTTATCGATGTAGCCATTATTTAGATGTTTTATTTTAGATATATGTGGCAAGATGTAATAGGGTGCAGGTTTTAAAAAGAGTGCGAGTTTAGTGCTAAAATCACACTTTTTACAACTTACACAATGTAATAGGATGCGGGAACATGCAAACTCACAATCCTGCAACACGCAGTGGAAAAACCCGCATCCAGATGTTTTGCCATTGCACACATAAAACTCCTGCAAAACATTACCAAAAAAATGTAAAAAAACAAACAAAAAAAACCACAGCAACTTCTGGCTAGCCAGTTTGACAGAAGGAGACACAGCTCAGTGAGATCTGTGCATGCTTCTGTTTGTTAAAGTTAACAAACAGTAAAAAAAAAAAAAATGTTTCATTGAGGTGGAATCTACACCAAAAAGCATAACCAGCCAGTCCTGGTTGAAAAAACTACAGGAGAAAAAATTGCGGAGGTCCCCCTGTATTTTAACAACAAGCACAGGGCTCTTAGACCATTCCTGGTTCAAAAAATAGGTGGGGGGAAAAAAGACATAGGGGTCCCCTATATTTCCGAAAACAGCTCTGGGTGCCACTAGCCAGGGAGGTAGTGCCACAGCTTGGGGGACACGTTTATATTGGTCCCTTTGGTTGTAGCATTATCCCCCCCCCCCCAACTAGTCAGCCCAGGTTGGGTATTCCTGGGGTAGTGGGGACTCCGCTATTAAAGGGGTCCCCCCTCCAGGGTACCCAAGGCCAGAGCTGAAGCTCAAGGCATCCACGGCACCCCTGGGTTGTGGGTGCTGAGTTGATAGCATTAAAATGTAAAATTTAAATATTGTCTTTTACAGTAGAACTACACTGACCTGTACATGCTTCTGTCAAAACTCGCACATTGCAATGAGGTCACCTAACAAGGTGCAAGTTTACTAGCCAAAAAACTCACCCTACATAGCACATTGTTATAGCCTCAAGCTTACAAAATCACAGGCTATTACATTGTGCGAGTTGCGGGACAAACTTGCACCTTTTAATGTGCGAGACGATGCAAGTTTGTCTTGTATAAAAAGTTCTGAACCTATTACATCCCATCCATAATTTTCAACTACTTTTGAATATATATTTCACCTAAACACCGTTGGTTTACCACGTATGATAAGAAATTACAGATTTACCTTAATGATCATTTCTTGGTAAAAAAAAAAAAAAACTGACTATTTTACTTTTTGTTGTATTGTCATTTTTGTGTGTTTAACTAAAGATAACAAATAAAAATTCTTATGGAGGAAGATTGCTGTCACACAGGGGTCAGGCAGGCTGTGTTCTCTCCTGTAAGGGGATCAAAATAGGGATGCTGAGAGATGACAGCAAGAACTACAGGTACCAGTGGGCCCTTTAATACCCTGCATGTTGGTACTTGTGGTTCTCTAAGTACCAGCATGCATTGAGGCAATATTTTATCTGATTTTTACTTAAGGGCTATCAGCTCGGCACCCACTGGCAACCGGTTCTGGGGACAGCCTTTATTGGGGGTCCCTATGCCCCCAGGGAACCTCAGCCAGGTCTGACCAGTTGGGGGGGTAATGCCATGGGCGCATGGACCTGCATAAATGTGCCCCCCAGCTGTGGTATTATCTTCTTAACTAGTGGAGCCTGGTGCTGGTTTAAAAATATGGGGGATCCCTAAGTTTTTTTTCTCCATATTTTTGGAACCAGGGTCAGTCCAAGAGCCTGGTGCTGGTTCTTAAAGTACTGGAGACCCCTACGCAATTTTTCCTTTGTATTTTTAGAACCAGGAGTGGCTCAAAGAGCCTGGGGCTGGTTATGCTTAGGAGGGTCCCATGCAGTTCTTTTTCTGAATTTTAACTCTTTCAGACATATTTACACAGAGAAGCATGCATGGATCTCACTATCTGTGCATGAGTCTAAAAACACACCAACCAAAAGTAGGTCTATTTGAAAGTTCTATTTCTGTACGAATTTCATCCTTTTGCGGCAGTGTTTGTATAATGTTGCAAGTGATTGAGAATACGAATTCTTGATAAACTACCATGTTCTATGAGGCAATGTGAAAAACTAACCATGTTTGGTTGATGGTGTATTGATTCGTATTTGTGGTGGTCGACACTGAAACTGAATACTAATTGGCCCAACACTGCAGTGTTTAGCATTTAGTAAGTTACCAAAATGGATTTTTGTCCGAAAATGCAATCTCTAATGGATTTGGGAGCTTAGTAGATTTCCCTTTTTTTGATACCTGTTACATTTGGCACCTGAACAGGGACCACAATTGCTGGACGGTATCCTCAGCAAAACCCTGAAACTGTAGCCGAATCCACCCACAGTGGCAGTGAGACACATAGCAGGACACTATCCATTGCATAGCGGCTTGGTGAGTTTTTGAATCAATAAACGGCAGTAGATAATACTACATGGTTCTTTTGCAGGCTCTGCACAATACAAACTGTTTGCTAATTCCTGTGTATAGGGCCAGAGGCCCACGGAATGGTGTGAAGTGCTAAGGGAAACCAGCTGAGATAGTGTTATGGGAAGCTGGCTTACCCTAGCCAGTTATTTAAGCCTGCTAAACTTGTATATGAAAAGCAGGGAAACATGGACGAAATTATGAAAGTGATTGCTGAGCTGGCTACAGGCCAGCAAAACCAAATACTGTTATTGCATCCTGATTTAAAAGAGAGTCACAGCGAGCCTATACTGACCTGATGATAGCTGAAGCTAGCCGTTATTTGATGAAGCCTTGGAAAGAAAGTGTCAGTCAGCCTTCTCTAGTGGCGGTGGAAACCCCAGAATGTCAGGTGCCCATTGAAGTCACCTTGAGTCCTAGCCAGAAACAAGAAGTGGTACACTTAGTAGCACGGCACCAGGATGTGTTCTCTGCCCTCCCGGGAAAAAAAACAAATCTTACAGCATGGCATTGTTACTCCACCTGGGGTGGTGATAAAACAAAGGCCATATTGTATACCTGATGCCAAACAGACAGTGGGAAGTGGAAGAGATGCTGCACCTATGGGTCATAGAGGAGTCATACAGTGAATGGTATAATCCCATTCTTTTACTGCCCAAGCCTTTGGGAGCTTTGAGATTCTTTAATGACTCCAGAAAGTTAACGTTTCTCAGTTTGATTCTTATCCTATGCCATGGGTTGATGAACTGGTAGAAAATTTAGCAACAAGACAGTTTCTTACCATGCTAGATTTTACAAGTGGGTACAGGCAAATTCCTCTGATGGAAGCCGCCAGAGCAAAGACAGCCTTTTCTAACCCCGAGGGGTTGTTCCAATATAAAGTGCTGCCCTTTGGTTTGCATGGCACCCCTAAAACTTTCCAGAGAGCTATAAATAAATTGGTCCGGCTGCACAGGAAATATGCAGCAGCATAATTAGATGACATTGTCATTTTTAGCTCTAACTGGAAGTTGCTCCTTCCAAACGTGGAGAGTGTTACAGTCTTCATGGGCACATGGGTTCACAGCTAACTCAGAGAATTGTGCCATCAGAATGGTAGAAGCAAAGTTACTGGGGGTACTGTAGGCCGAGGGCAAGTTAAACCTCAACCCAGAAAGATGGAAGCAGTCCTCATGTAGCCTAAGCGAAAATGTAAGTCACAACTCAGGACGTTCTTGGGTCTGGTGGGCTATTATCGTAGATTTATACACGATTTTGCCACCAGGGCTGACCCTTAACTGAATATCTCAGGAAACAGTCCCCAGACAACATAATGTGGTCTAGGCTCGCAGAGACTGCTTGGTAGGATTTAAGGCAAGCTTTATGCGCAGAGCCTGTATTGTGAGCAGTTGAAGACTGATGTCTCTGGGACAGGGTTATGGGCAGTACTTTCCCAAGAGGTAGAAGGGAAAGAGAACCCTTCTCTTCCTAAGCTGGAAATTGCTGCCCAGAGAATGGAACTTTGAAGCAGGAATGCTTGGTGATTAAATGGGTAGCAGAGTCACTGAGATACTATTGGTTGTAGTGAGAATTCCAGCTAATCACTGACCATGCACCCTTAAACTGGATGCACACAAACAAAAAGGTGAATGCTGTGTGACTCGCTGGTTTCTGGCCTTACAGACATTACAATTTGAGGTGCAGCATCATCCATGGAAACAGCAACTCAATGCAGATGCCCTTTCTAGGAAGTTTATGGGGCCTGATCCTCCTAGCAACCCTGTGGTGAAGTTAGGGGAGGAGGAGGATGGTGAAGAAGGGTATCCTTGGAAGCTAATTGAGGAGTGTATTCCTGGACGGATGGCACAAATAGGCATGGGAACGACAGAGAACTTTCCGGTGAATTCATAGCTTCACTAGAGTGGCTGAAGCTAAGGGGGAAGGAGTGTGGCAGGGACATCATGATTCCCTCTGAGGTTAATGTGGAATGGCAGGCTTTTGCAGGATTTGAGCAGCAGCAATCGGTCTGATGGAATCCAGTCCGAGTTTTAGCTGAGTCCATTGTAAGCCACAGCTGGGCTAATCACTACAACTTGTCTGCTACCTTTAAAAATCTGTTTGTGAGGGGGCGTGGATTAGCAGACAAGTGAGGAGAGATGTGTCCCGGTAGATCTCCTGCTGGGACAGGGTTTAAAACTCATCTAACCTGCATCCTGGGACAGTGTGTTTGTGTCATTGCTTTGTTGCTTAGTTTAGCCAGCCTTTAGCCAATATTATATGAAAGAGACTGGGGGGACTAAGCACTAACTACCTGGTAGTGCTTGGTGAAATTGGGGGCTGCACGACCCTGGCAGCGGTACCCAAATTCCCTGTAGTCAATGATATAAGCAGACCCCTTACCTTCTCCATTTAGACAATATTAGTGGTATATTGTGAGCTGTGAGGTGGTCAAAATTGAGTGGAAAGTACTGGAAATGAATGTCATTGAGGTTAGTAAGACCGCAGGAACAAAAAAGGCCCAAAGTATGTGATTTTAGCAGTTTTTATCAATTTATGAGAAAAAAAATACAGATCCAAAATCAAAACATGCGAGGGTGGTTTTGGCAAAATCAAAACCAAAACACAAATTTTATACAGATCCAAATCCAAAACATGGGGTTGGCACACATCTAATAATAATACTGTTAGGACAAGTGTCTTATATGCTTTGAAAGCTAAAAGTATGTTCTACAAGTACCAGCATTCCAAAGCAGTTTATGGCTGAAAGTGTTTGCTGTTACTGGGAGTGCCACATAAGTAAGCATATGGCAAGTATATCTTCTGCAGATATGTACAGTGGCTTTCTTAACCTATGGGCTGCAGGACTGAGGCCTCCCAGGTAAAATCCGACACCCAGCTCAGAGTCAGTGAAGTCAGTTGCAGTCCGTGAGACTGCACTGACTACACTGTGACTGGCAGTGACTTCCTATTGGAAGTCCTACCTGCCAGTCACAGACACTACAGTCAGTCCCATTGGGAGGTGTTTCCTTCCTCCAGGACTGCCAGACCGGGCTGCGATAGGCAGAGAGCTGGCTTCCTGTAGAAAGCCAGCTCCCTGCCTCATTAGCCCAAGCCGGCTTCTATGGACTGCAGCCGAAGCAGTCCATAGAAGCCGTGGGTTTGCACATGAGCAGTACCATCGCCGCTACTGCGCCGGTTCCCTGTGTCTGTGATCCGTACATAGTACAGGTGCCAGGACCCAGGCAGCAGTGGGAGCAAGGTGGCGTAGAGCCGGCAGCATCACCAGCGGCAGCCCTCCTCTTCCACCATGGTAGGAGTCGCCACTGGATATGTCTACCTCTGATTTACTTGCAGTTAGGTGAACATAGGCCCATACTGGGCATACACTCACCTGATCCTTCAGTCCATTTCACCTCTCAAAGCATAAGGAATGATACAAAATAAAATGCACCAGATGTGCATGCAGACGTAGGAATATGCATCTTTGCCTGCTTAAACATCTTGTGCATAGTACAGATATGCATTAATTAGACATGCAGAAACAGTTAGTGTTAGCATAAAAATAGTTAGCTGTGATTAATCATTATACACAGAACTCCTGTCATTTTTGTTTTTATATGCACTATGTCACTTTAAATGGGAGTCGAACACCTGATGAACTTGAATACGGACATCAAAGAATTTTCCCAAAAGGAACATATTGTATAAAAGGAACGTATTGTATTTTATATTTTTCTTTCCTAAATTTACGCGCCGAGGGTTATATACCTCCCACTTTTTTTCTTTGGTATTGTGATGTATGGTGACATCTTAGGGAGGCACGTTATCCAAGGCAGCTATATTGTGTGCCAGTGCAGCAGGAATTCTCTAACCCCCTTGTTGCAGAATATGTATCTTTGGCTGCTTATGCATCTTGTGCATAGTACAGATATGCATTAATTAGATATGTAGAATCAGTTAGTGTTAGCATAAAAATAGTTAGCTGCGATTAATTATTTTACACAGAACTCCTGCAATTTCCTTGTGATTGCTTTACAAAATTCTCCCTTTGCCAACTAATACCTCACCTATATTTACTCTACCTTATCTCCAATATATTGTCCCACAAGAAACGGTTTGTGTTAGCTTATCCCCTGTACATTTCTGTATATTACCAGACAGGTGTTCTCCTAGGTTGACCCCTGTTGAAGAAGAAATCTCCTACTACCTGCTACAAATACAAAAGGACACATCTGTGCTGAACTGATTTTGATCGATTTTTTACTGAATGGTTCCTTGAGATCCTCCGACTAACTAATTTTTCTCTATTAATTGGCTAATTAGGGAGTAGGGAGAAGTAGACATGGGTAATAGGACACTTAATAATATGACATTTTATATTTTATTTTATTCAAGTGCAGTAACACATTGTACAAAGGCGCGCACCAGTACGGGAGAGGGGGGACAAGGGGCTCCAGTTAGTGTCATGGGATGCAGTGAGCTGAGGGTACTATAAATGTTTGCCCGTCATCTGCATGTCCCCAACTGCAGTCTGTCAGCAGGAGTGTAGCGAGGGTGGGTCCGGTGGAGCGCGAGCTCCGGGTGCTGAAAAAGTTAGAAGGTGCCCTGCCGCCAGACTCCCCCCTCCCTCCACCCACTATATCGCGGGCCGCTGTTCAGGCAGCCACAGGGTAGGAGGAGGTGAAGCAGAAAGGGCAGACTTGGTATGGAACAGGGCAGGCCAGAGGTGACAGCAGGAGCCAGCAGTTTGGAAATTATTTATTTTACTAAAGTGCAGCAAAACAGTGCGCACCCATGAGCAGCAGTGTCCCGTGAGTAGAGGGAAAGTTGGAGGATCCTTTGATCACCCACTGCTCTGCTCTGCAAAGCAGTGAGTGATCTCTGAATACAGCTGTGCTCGCGCACAGCATCTATTCAGTTAGGGGAGGTGAGCCGGGGGCTGTCAAGCTGCTCAGGGAGCGCTGAGTATGCCCCCAAAATGCCAAAAACGGGTCCATACAGGTAGGCCACGCTCATTCGGCTGAGGCCAGGCATCCAATACAAGAGGCTACACACACCTTTCTGGGAACGATCCCCTTCTGATAAAAGTTGGGAGGTATGTTTTAGCTGTCACCTGCATGCCCCTGACTGCAGTGCTGCTGACTTAGGTGGGCGGCAGACAGCTTGCGACTTCTGGCTGGCTGCTCATGGTCCTGACAGATAGAGGTGTAGCTAGGTGCCATGGTGCCCGGAGCAAAGGTATGTTTCGACACCCCCTCCCCTTTACTGAATTGGGTGCATCTGATATTTGAACAGAAAAAATAATAAAAATTGGTGACAGGGTCGGTTCTAGACCATGTGGAGCTCAAGGCGAAAGTTTCCTTTGGGTGCCCCCATTTTTAAAATTGGGGCAGTGCGCACCAAAGGCACAGAACAAAAATGTAGGAGAGTGGATTCACGGGGAAGGGGCATGGCCATAGAATAGTACCAGTTCAGATTACACTGCACCGTAGTGTCCGTTATTCACATTACACCACACAGTAGTACCCACAGTAGAGGTGCTGCAGCAGCAGCTTGGACAGAGACAGGTGCTGCAGCAGCAGCTTGGACAGAGAGAGGTACTGCAGCATCAATGTAGAAAGAGAGGTGCTGTAGCAGCCAGGGCAGAGAGCGGTGCTGCAACAGCCCGGGCAAAGAGAGGTGCAGCAGCAGCTGGGACAGAGAGAGGTGCTGCAGCAGCCAGGGCAGAAAGAGGTGCTGCAGCAGCCAGGGCAGAAAGAAGTGCTGCAGCAGCCAGGGCAGAGAGTGGTGTAGCTAGACAGAAGTAACCCTGCTGCACAGCTACAAGCAGTGAGACATATAAAGAGGGCAGCAGAGCTCTGGCATGTGCTGGCTGTCAGTGTCTCCTGCTGTCACCTCTGGCCTGCCCTGTTCCATACCAAGTCTTTCCTTTCCGCTTCACCTCCTCCTACCCTGTGGCTGCCTGAACGGCGAACCGCGACGTAGCGGGTGGATGGAGGGGTGGAGTCAGGCGGCAGGGCGCCCTCTAACTTTTTCAGCACCCGGAGCTCGCGCTCCACCGGAGCCACCCTCGCTATACCCCTGCTTGCAAACCCATGCTGACTTTGCTAATAATCTTATTAACCTGCAGATAATCCTCTATGCTATCCCTCAAAATACCTTCCAATATTTTACCCACTATAGAGGTTAAGCTAACTGGTCTATAGTTAACATGATTATTTTTAGTTCCCTTTTTAAATAAAGGCACTACCTCAGCTGTGCACCAATCCTTTGGTACCATGATTGATGTAATTGAACTATGGAAAATCAAGTATAGTGGTTTTGCTAGCTGCAACCGAAGCTCCATAATAACCCTCGGATGAAAACCATCTGGGCCTGGTGATTTATTAATCTTTATGTTACTTAGTCTCTCCAGGACTACTTCCTCACTTAAACAAGCATGAAGCCAAGAGTCATTACCTTCACTATCGTTATGCAATACTCTCACCATCTGATCCTCCCTGGTGAATACTGAGGGAAAAAAATTGTTCAGTTTTTCAGCTTTTATTTTATCATCGTTTATCAAAGCTCCCAATTCATCTTTTAATGGGCCTACGCTCTCCTTCTTTAACTTTTTACTGTTTATGTATTTATAAAACTTTTTAGGATTCGTTTAACTCTCTATAGCGATTTGCTTTTCGTTTACAATTTTAGCTGCCCTTATTACTTTTTTGCATTTTTTATTGCATTCCTTATAATGCTGGAATGACTCCTCCACTTAATTAGATTTAAATATTTTGAAAGCACGCCTCTTTTTAGCAATTGCTTCTTTGACCTCCTTATTAAGCCACATAGGCTTATGTTTAGTACTCCTTCGTTTACTGCTCATGGGAATGAATTTGTGAATATTGCTATCAAGCAACCCTTTTAAAGCTACCCACATTTCCGATGTGTCTTTACCATGAAACAAAACTTCCCAGTCAATGTCGTTTAGTGCCTGTCTCAGCATATTGAAGTTAGCTTTTCTAAAGTTAAATGTTTTAGTTGTCCCCTTATAGCTATGCTTCTTGAAACTGATATTGAATGTGATCATATAGTGGTCAATGTTTCCCAAGGTCTCCCCAACTTTAGTGTTTGATATAATGTCCACATTATTGGTAATAACTAGGTCCACAATAGTTTTACCTCTAGTTTGGTCCTCGACTAATTGAGACAAGTATTGATCCTTTAATGTATTTAAGAATCTGCTGCTCCTAGTTTTTACACATGAATCGTTACTCCAATTTATATCCGGATAGTTAAAATCCCCTAACACTAGGATGTCCCCCATTCCCGCAGCTTTTTAAAATTTGCAGTAAGAGTTGTTCCTCGTCATGTACGCTAATATCTGGTTGCTTGTAGCACGTGACAATGATTAGTTTCTTTGCTTCTGTTCTCCAACTTGTGATCTCAACCCACAGTGATTCACGTTATCTCCAGTCCCTTCATAAATACCATCTATTAAGTTTGGTTTTAGAGATGGATTAACAAAGAGACATACCCCTCCTCTCCTTTTGGTAGCCCTATCCCTCCTGAAAAGAGAATATCCCTCCAAATTCGCAACCCATTCGTGAGAGTCGTCCCACCATGTTTCTGTAATACCTATATCATACTGAGATTCTGATACAAGCCAATCCAATTCCACCATTTTACCTGATAGGCTTCTTGCGTTCGCAAGCATACATTTTAGCTTAGCATCTCCCTTGCCCGTTTGTTTTAATGGTATCATATCATTATTACAAGTGCCCTTCTAGACTTACCCTTACTGACTGCTATTCTCCTCCCTCCCTTTCCACCCCATCATGCTTAATACAGTCTTCCCCACTACTATCTCTATTTGACCCATTAAGTCCTTCGAAAAAAAACCCGATGTTAGTATCTTCCCTCATGCTATGGACATCATTTTCTATATACCTTATTGTTGAGCCATATTCGTCATTAGATGATAAATTGGGAATATCTTGGGCAATACCTGCGTCAGTATTTCCAGTGTTAATACCCATGCAAATGCCCTTGCTGGCTGATATTTTGCTCCCCCCTGCTCCACCCCCAAATTGGTCAGTACCCCCATCCTTACTGTTTTCACTGTTTGACCTGTAGCTTTTAGCTAAACCCCCCCCCCCCCCAGGCTCCTAGTTTAAAAGCTCCTCCAACCTTCTAACCATTCTGCCCCCCCAGCACCGCAGCCCCCTCCTCATTCAGGTGCAATCCATCGCGACAAAAAAGATGGCGCCTGACTGAGAAGTCCACCCAGTGTTCCAAGAACACAAACCCTTCCTTCCTACACCAGTCTCTAAGCCACATATTTACCTCCCTAATCTCCCTCTGCCTCCCTGGGCTAGCGCGTGGCACTGGTAATATTTCGGAGAATATTACCTCAGATGTCCTTGCCTTTAGTTTCTTGCATAATTTCCTATAGTCTTTCTTAAGGACATCCCACCTACCACTAACTTTGTCATTGGTGCCGACTTGCACCAAGACTGCCGGGTCTTTACCAACCCCTCCCAACAATCTATCTACCCGGTCCGCGATGTGTCGTACCCGAGCACCCGGGAGACAACAGACTGTACGGCAGTTACGGTCCTGGTAGCAGATTGCCCTGTCTGTCCTCCTGATAATAGAATCCCCTACCACCACAATCTGACTAGGTACCTCACTTCCTTTTTTCCCATCTGTACCAGGGGGACCGCTCCTCTGCTTGCTAGAGGGAACAGTCTCCTCTAGTTCCAACATTTCCTCACTCCGATCCTCAAAATCTTCATCCAATCAGGGCAAATTTGTTGGGGTTTGGCAGTTCGGAGATGTCCTGTCTCCCCCTCCCCCTCTTTTTCGTCCTTCTAACTGATCGTCTACCAGTGATTCCCCCTGCAACTCCTCCTCTGTTCTATCTAAACTTTGCTCAAAATTGTGAATACTCCTCAGTCGTGTAACGGTCCACTCTAGATCAGTTACCTGGGCTTCCAGGGCGGCCGTTCACTCACATCTCGTACAGATGTACCCACACTCGGACTGTTGTGCCAGGTGCGCATACATCACGCACAACACGCACTGAGTGAGATTCTCAATCGAGGCCACCCCAATTTTTAATTAGTGCTAACTCGCTGTTACCTTTAGAAATAAAAAAAGACGGGGACAACTATATATAAGGACAATATATAAGGGACAATAAAGGACAATAAATAAATAAAGGACAAAAAGTATAAATAAAGTATAAATAAAATACAGTAAAGGTCACAATCTATGCAATACAATACTATAGCCTAGCTGTAAAGAAAAACAATATTCAATAACAGAACAGTAATTGATAAAACAATACAGTCAAGGACAATTGGAAATACAGAAGGACAGAAAAAAGAAATAAAAGAGTCACTGATACAGTCAGGGCCCGCTCTTCCATTAGGCAGCTTTAGGCGGCTGCCTAGGGGCGCCGGGCTCTGGAGGGCGGCACTGAATTCAACTAGCAAAAAACTGAAGGATGTATCTGTATGTGGCCTCCTCCTTTTACACTGCGCTGGCTGCTGCTGCAGGTCTAATCAGGAGCAACTGCTGCTATCAGGCTGTACCATAGTGTCTCAGCGCTTCCTCCGTGCTGACATGTGTAACATCAGGTCATGCGAAGGCACATAGGAGGTGGATGTAACTTTGGCTCCTGAGGGGCGCCCCCATAGCCACTCCTCATAGCCCTGATGCTCCTCCTCCAGGCCCCTGGATCCCGGCTCTCCAGCAGCAAGCAGAACCTGACTACATGTCTCCACCCCGTAGTGTCACTGTAATGCTGCTGCTGCCTATAAGAGGAACCATTCCAATTAAAAGGAAAACAAGGCAAAAACTTTTAGGTAAGTAACCCATGGGGGTCTCTGCTGGACCACAGACAGTACAGATCTTACATGATATCTGGTTTGACCTTGTGAACAGCACTATAGGGAAAACACAGGCACTGGGGCACAATACAGTACATATGGGGGGGCGGGGGCAGTAATGAAATTACAGATGGACAGATGGAACCCAATATGGAGCATACAAATATATGTATGACTGTGCGTTAATATGTATGTATAGTATACACATACAATTAAAGGGATTTAATTAGCATCCCAGCAGATACCAGCATACAGAATACCGGCACCGGAATGTTAGTATGCCAGAGAGGGTTAGGCTTAGGCTGCGGGGAGGGACGGTTAGGGGAAGGGTAAGGGGTAGGGTTAATTAATTTAATTCAAAACGTCGGGATTATGGTGGTCTGTATGCCACTGTCAGTATTCTGACCACTGACATCCCATACCCAACCCCAATTATGGTTCCCCACCAGACCCTATATATAGTATATATGTATAAAAAAAAGTAGAACTGGCCTTTGTGTCCTATATGATTCCTAACATGCTTGCTAATGTGTATATATAAAAAATAGACTGCACTCAAGGACTTTTAAAGTAAATGTATATTGGCCCTCTTTCCGAGTTGTTCGCTCGTTTCTGAGTTTCGCTATATTGCGATTAGTCGCTTACTGCGCATGCGCAAGGGTCGCAGAGCGCATGTGCTTAGTTATTTTACTCAAAAGTTAGGTATTTTACTCACGGCATAACGAGGATTTTTCATCGTTCTGGTGATCGGAGTGTGATTGACAGGAAGTGGGTGTTTCTGGGCGTAAACTGGCCGTTTTATGGGAGTGTGCGAAAAAACGCTGGCGTTTCTGGGAAAAACGCGGGAGTGTCTGAAGAAACGGGGGAGTGTCTGGGCGAACGCTGGGTGTGTTTGTGACGTCAAACCAGGAACGAAACTGACTGAACTGATCGCAATGGCTGAGTAAGTCTGGAGCTACTCAGAAACTGCTAAGAAATTTCTATTCGCAAATCTGCTAATCTTTCGTTCGCAATTCTGCTTAGCTAAGATACACTCCCAGAGGGCGGCGGCCTAGCGTGTGCAATGCTGTTAAAAGCAGCTAGCGACCGAACAACTCGGAATGAGGGCCCTTGTGAGCAAAATTCTGTGACTGTTTACAATATACTTTAAAAGTCACTGGGGGGAATTCAAATGTTTGAAAAGTCGGTTGGGTGTCTGCTTTTTCCTGTCTATTAGACAGGGAAAAAAAGACACCCAACTGACTTTTCAAACATTTGAATTCCCTCCCTTGAGTGTTGCCCCTTTTCTCTGTATATGTATAATGTAGTGATGTGCACCGGACATTTTTCGGGTTTTGTGTTTTGGTTTTGGATTCGGTTCCGCGGCCGTGTTTTGGATTCGGACGCGTTTTGGCAAAACCTCACCGAAATTTTTTTGTCGGATTCGGGTGTGTTTTGGATTCGGGTGTTTTTTACAAAAAACCCTACAAAAAAACTTCTTAAATCATAGAATTTGGGGGTCATTTTGATCCCATAGTTTTATTAACCTCAATAACCATAATTTCCACTCATTCCCAGTCTATTCTGAACACCTCACAATATTATTTTTAGTCCTAAAATTAGCACCAAGGTCGCTGGATGGCTAAACTAAGCGACACAAGTGGCCGACACAAACACCTGGCCCATCTAGGAGTGGCACTGCAGTGTCAGGCAGGATGGCACTTCAAAAAAATAGTCCCCAAACAGCACATGATGCAAAGAAAAAAAGAGGCGCACCAAGGTCGCTGTGTGACTAAGCTAAGCGACACAAGTGGCCGACACAAACACCTGGCCCATCTAGGAGTGGCACTGCAGTGTCAGGCAGGATGGCACTTCAAAAAAATAGTCCCCAAACAGCACATGATGCAAAGAAAAAAAGAGGCGCACCAAGGTCGCTGTGTGACTAAGCTAAGCGACACAAGTGGCCGACACAAACACCTGGCCCATCTAGGAGTGGCACTGCAGTGTCAGGCAGGATGGCACTTCAAAAAAATAGTCCCCAAACAGCACATGATGCAAAGAAAAAAAGAGGCGCACCAAGGTCGCTGTGTGACTAAGCTAAGCGACACAAGTGGCCGACACAAACACCTGGCCCATCTATGAGTGGCACTGCAGTGTCAGGCAGGATGGCACTTCAAAAAAATAGTCCCCAAACAGCACATGATGCAAAGAAAAATTAAAGAAAAAAGAGGTGCAAGATGGAATTGTCCTTGGGCCCTCCCACCCACCCTTATGTTGTATAAACAGGACATGCACACTTTAACGAACCCATCATTTCAGTGACAGGGTCTGCCACACGACTGTGACTGAAATGACTGGTTGGTTTGGGCCCCCACCAAAAAAAGAAGCAATCAATCTCTCCTTGCACAAACTGGCTCTAAAGAGGCAAGATGTCCACCTCATCATCATCCTCCTCACAGATTATTAATTCGTCCCCACTGGAATCCACCATCTCAGGTCCCTGTGTACTTTGTGGAGTCAATTGCTGCTGGTGAATGTCTCCACGGAGGAATTGATTATAATTCATTTTGATGAACATCATCTTCTACACATTTTCTGGAAGTAACCTCGTACGCCGATTGCTGACAAGGTGAGCGGCTGCACTAAACACTCTTTCAGAGTACACACTGGAGGGAGGGCAACTTAGGTAGAATAAAGCCAGTTTGTGCAAGGGCCTCCAAATTGCCTCTTTTTCCTGCCAGTATACGTACGGACTGTCTGACGTGCCTACTTGGATGCGGTCACTCATATAATCCTCCACCATTCTTTCAATGGTGAGAGAATCATATGAAGTGACAGTAGACGACATGTCAGCAATCGTTGGCAGGTCCTTCAGTCCGGACCAGATGTCAGCACTCGCTCCAGACTGCCCTGCATCACCGCCAGCGGGTGGGCTCGGAATTCTTAGCCTTTTCCTCGCACCCCCAGTTGCGGGAGAATGTGAAGGAGGAGATGTTGACGGGTCACGTTCCGCTTGACTTGACAATTTTCTCACCAGCAGGTCTTTGAACCTCTGCAGACTTGTGTCTGCCGGAAAGAGAGATCCAACGTAGGTTTTAAATCTAGGATCGAGCACGGTGGCCAAAATGTGGTGCTCTGATTTCAACAGATTGACCACCCGTGAATCCTGGTTAAGCGAATTAAGGGCTCCATCCACAAGTCCCACATGCCTAGCGGAATCGCTCTGTTTTAGCTCCTCCTTCAATGTCTCCAGCTTCTTCTGCAAAAGCCTGATGAGGGGAATGACCTGACTCAGGCTGGCAGTGTCTGAACTGACTTCACGTGTGGCAAGTTCAAAGGGTTGCAGAACCTTGCACAACGTTGAAATCATTCTCCACTGCGCTTGAGTCAGGTGCATTCACCCTCCTTTGCCTATATCGTGGGCAGATGTATAGGCTTGAATGGCCTTTTGCTGCTCCTCCATCCTCTGAAGCATATAGAGGGTTGAATTCCACCTCGTTACCATCTCTTGCTTCAGATGATGGCAGGGCAGGTTCAGGAATGTTTGGTGGTGCTCCAGTCTTCTGTACGCAGTGGCTGAATGCCGAAAGTGGCCCGCAATTCTTCGGGCCACCGACAGCATCTCTTGCATGCCCCTGTCGTTTTTGAAATAATTCTGCACCACCAAATTCAATGTATGTGCAAAACATGGGACGTGCTGGAATTTGCCCACAATATTGCTGGCGTTGTCCGATGTCACAAATCCCCAGGAGAGTCCAATTGTGGTAAGCCATTCTGCGATGATCTTCCTCAGTTGCCGTAAGAGGTTGTCAGCTGTGTGCCTCTTCTGGAAAGCGGTGATACAAAGCGTAGCCTGCCTAGGAACGAGTTGGCGTTTGCGAGATGCTGCTACTGGTGCCACCGCTGCTGTTCTTGCTGCGGGAGGCAATACATCTACCCAGTGGGCTGTCACAGTCATATAGTCCTGAGTCTGCCCTGCTCCACTTGTCCACATGTCCGTGGTTAAGTGGACATTGGGTACAACTGCATTTTTTAGGACACTGGTGAGTCTTTTTCTGAGGTCTGTGTACATTTTCGGTATCGCCTGCCTAGAGAAATGGAACCTAGATGGTATTTGGTACCGGGGACACAGTACCTCAATCAAGTCTCAAGTTGCCTCTGAATTAACGGTGGATACCGGAACCACGTTTCTCACCGCCAAGGCTGCCAAGGTCTGAGTTATCTGCTTTGCAGCAGGATGACTGCTGTGATATTTCATCTTCCTCGCAAAGGACTGTTGGACATTCAATTGCTTACTGGAAGTAGTACAAGTGGTCTTCCGACTTCCCCTCTGGGATGACGATCGACTCCCAGCAGCTACAACAGCAGCGCCAGCAGCAGTAGGCGTTACACTCAAGAATGCATTGGAGGAATCCCAGGCAGGAGAGGACTCGTCAGACTTGCCAGTGACATGGCCTGCAAGACTATTGGCTTTCCTGGGTAAGGAGAAAATTGACACTGAGGGAGTTGGTGGTGTGGTTTGTAGGAGCTTGGTTACAAGAGGAAGGGATTTAGTGGTCAGTGGACTGCTTCCGCTGTCACCCCAAGTTTTTGAACTTGTCACTGACTTATGATGAATGCGCTGCAGGTGACGTATAAGGGAGGATGTTCCGAGGTGGTTAACGACCTTATCCCTACTTATTACAGCTTGACAAAGGCAACACACGGCTTGACACCTGTTGTCCGCATTTGTGTTGAAATAATTCCACACCGAAGAGCTGATTTTTTTTTGTATTTTGACCAGGCATGTTAATGGCCACATTCGTCCCACGGACAACAGGTGTCTCCCCGGGTGCCTGACTTAAACAAACCACCTCACCATCAGAATCCTCCTTGTCAATTTCCTCCCCAGCGCCAGCAACACCCATATCCTCATCCTGGTGTACTTCAACAGTGACATCTTCAATTTGACTATCAGGAACTGGACTGCGGGTGCTCCTTCCAGCACTTGCAGGGGACGTGCAAATGGTGGAAGGCGCAAGCTCTTCCCGTCCAGTGTTGGGAAGGTCAGGCATCGCAACCGACACAATTGGACTCTCCTTGGGTATTTGTGATTTAGAAGAACGCACAGTTCTTTGCTGTGCTTTTGCCAGCTTAAGTCTTTTCATTTTTCTAGCGAGAGGATGAGTGCTTCCATCCTCATGTGAAGCTGAACCACTAGCCATGAACATAGGCCAGGGCCTCCGCCGTTCCTTGCCACTCCGTGTCGTAAATGGCATATTGGCAAGTTTACGCTTCTCCTCAGACGCTTTTAATTTTGATTTTTGGGTCATTTTACTGAACTTTTGTTTTTTGGATTTTACATGCTCTCTACTATGACATTGGGCATCGGCCTTGGCAGACGACGTTGATGGCATTTCATCATCTCGGCCATGACTAGTGGCAGCAGCTTCAGCACGAGGTGGAAGTGGATCTTGATATTTCCCTATTTTAACCTCCACATTTTTGTTCTCCATTTTTTAATGTGTGGAATTATATGCCAGTAACTATCAATAGCAATGGCCTACTACTATATATACTGCGCACAACTGAAATGCACCACAGGTATGGATGGATAGTATTCTTGACGACACAGAGGTAGGTAGAGCAGTGGCCTTCCGTACCGTACTGCTATATATACTGGTGGTCACTATCAGCAATATGCAAAACTAAAATGCACCACAGGTATAGAATGTAGATGGATAGTATACTTAATGACGACACAGAGGTAGGTACAGCAGTGGCCTTCCGTACCGTACTGCTATATATAGTAAACTGGTGGTCACTGTGTCAGCAAACTGCAAAACTAAAATGCACCACAGGTATAGAATGTAGATGGATAGTATACTTAATGACGACACAGACGTAGGTACAGCAGTGGCCTTCCGTAACGTACTGCTATATATAGTATACTGGTGGTCACTGTGTCAGCAAACTGCAAAACTAAAATGCACCACAGGTATAGAATGTAGATGGATAGTATACTTAATGACGACACAGAGGTAGGTACAGCAGTGGCCTTCCGTACCGTACTGCTATATATAGTATACTGGTGGTCACTGTGTCAGCAAACTGCAAAACTAAAATGCACCACAGGTATAGAATGTAGATGGATAGTATACTTAATGACGATACAGAGGTAGGTACAGCAGTGGCCTTATGTACCGTACTGCTATATATAGTATACTGGTGGTCACTGTGTCAGCAAACTGCAAAACTAAAATGCACCACAGGTATAGAATGTAGATGGATAGTATACTTAATGACGACACAGAGGTAGGTACAGCAGTGGCCTTCCATACTGTACTGCTATATATAGTATACTGGTGGTCACTGTGTCAGCAAACTTCAAAACTAAAATGCACCACAGGTATAGAATGTAGATGGATAGTATACTTAATGACGACACAGAGGTAGGTACAGCAGTGGCCTTCCGTACCGTACTGCTATATATAGTATACTGGTGGTCACTGTGTCAGCAAACTGCAAAACTAAAATGCACCACAGGTATAGAATGTAGATGGATAGTATACTTAATGACGATACAGAGGTAGGTACAGCAGTGGCCTTCTGTACCGTACTGCTATATATAGTATACTGGTGGTCACTGTGTCAGCAAACTGCAAAACTAAAATGCACCACAGGTATAGAATGTAGATGCATAGTATACTTAATGACGACACAGAGGTAGGTACAGCAGTGGCCTTCCGTACCGTACTGCTATATATAGTATACTGGTGGTCACTGTGTCAGCAAACTGCAAAACTAAAATGCACCACAGGTATAGAATGTAGATGGATAGTATACTTAATGACGACACAGAGGTAGGTACAGCAGTGGCCTTCCGTACCGTACTGCTATATATAGTATACTGGTGGTCACTGTGTCAGCAAACTGCAAAACTAAAATGCACCACAGGTATAGAATGTAGATGGATAGTATACTTAATGACGAAACAGAGGTAGGTACAGCAGTGGCCTTCCGTACCGTACTGCTGTATATAGTATACTGGTGGTCACTGTGTCAGCAAACTGCAAATCTAAAATGCACCACAGGTATAGAATGTAGATGGATAGTATACTTAATGACGACACAGAGGTAGGTACAGCAGTGGCCTTCCGTACCGTACTGCTATATATAGTATACTGGTGGTCACTGTGTCAGCAAACTGCAAAACTAAAATGCACCACAGGTATAGAATGTAGATGGATAGTATACTTAATGACGACACAGAGGTAGGTACAGCAGTGGCCTTCCGTACCGTACTGCTATATATAGTATACTGGTGGTCACTGTGTCAGCAAACTGCAAAACTAAAATGCACCACAGGTATAGAATGTAGATGGATAGTATACTTAATGACGACACAGAGGTAGGTACAGCAGTGGCCTTCCGTACCGTACTGCTATATATAGTATACTGGTGGTCACTGTGTCAGCAAACTGCAAAACTAAAATGCACCACAGGTATAGAATGTAGATGGATAGTATACTTAATGACGACACAGAGGTAGGTACAGCAGTGGCCTTCCGTGCCGTACTGCTATATATACTGGTGGTCACTGTGTCAGCAAACTGCACAACTGAAATGCACCACAGGTATAGAATCTAGATGGATAGTATACTTAATGACGACACAGAGGTAGGTACAGCAGTGGCCTACTGTACCGTAATGCTATATATTATATACTGGTGGTCACTGGTCAGCATAACTCTGCACTGTACTCCTCCTATATAATATTATACTGGTGGTCCCCAGTCCCCACAATAAAGCAGCACTCTGAGCACAGATATGGAGTGTTTTTCAGGCAGACAACGTATACTGGTGGTCACTGTCAGCAAAACTCTGCACTGTACTCCTGCTATATAATACAGCTGCTCCCCAGTCCCCACAATTAAGCAGTGTGAGCACAGATATATGCAGCACACTGAGCACAGATATGGAGCGTTTTTTTCAGGCAGAGAACGGATAACTGGTGGTTACTGATCAGCAAAACTCTGCACTGTACTTCTCCTATATTATACAGCTGCTCCCCAGCCCTCCCCACAATTAAGCAATAGTGCACAATCAAGTTCAACAATAACGGAGAGGACGCCAGCCACGTCCTCTCCCTAACATTTCCAATGCACGAGTGAAAATGGCGGCGACGCGCGGCTGCTTATATAGAATCCGAATCTCGCGAGAATCCGACAGCGGGATGATGACGTTCGGGCGCGCTCGGGTTAACCGAGCCATATGGGAGAATCCGAGTATGCCTCAGAACCGTGTAAAAAGGGTGAAGTTCGGGGGGGTTCGGTTTCCGAGAAACCGAACCCGCTCATCACTAGTATAATGATGCATTTCACCCCATCCCACCTAGTGGCCACCTGCATTTCCCCTCCAGGAGGTGATGGGGGGGAGAAGTGGTTTGCAGGTTAGGGGGCGCTAGGTTGAAGCTTTGCCTAGGGTGCAGAAAGAGCTTGCACCGGCCCTGGATACAGTAATGTAGTTAAGCTTATACTTATCGATCCTTGTGCCCCCCTTGATCTTTTTCTTTATTGCAGCAGTAGTCCCCAGTTCTCTGCAGCAAGCTCCTTAAGTAGTAGCAGCAGCAACGGCAGCAGTTTACGGCCCCCTCTGTCACGCTCCTCCGATAGCGGCAGCAGCAATCTCCGGCCCAGACCGCAGCAGAGTTGCCAGGCAGCCCCTAGTACAAACTCACACAAAAAACGCAGCACCTAACTCACATACAGAATCACAGCCACTCACACAATAACCAAAACGCAGCCCCTCACACCCACACAATATCTCAGCCCCTCACACAATAACTCAGCCTCTTACACGCCCACAAAAATGCAGCCCGTCACACACTCACACAATATCTCAGCCTCTCTCACACACACACACACACACAAAAACACAGCCCCTCACACACTCACACAATATCTCAGCCCCTCACACAAAATGCAGCCTCTTACACGCCCACAAAAATGCAGCCCGTCACACACTCACACAATATCTCAGACTCTCTCACACACACACACACACACACAAAAAAACACAGCCCCTCACACACTCACACAATATCTCAGCCCCTCACACAAAACGCAGCCTCTTACACGCCCACAAAAATGCAGCCCGTCACACACTCACACAATATCTGAGCCTCTCACACACACACACACACACACACACAAACACAGCCCCTCACACACTCACACAATATCTCAGCTCCTCACACAAAACGCAGCCCCTTACACGACCTCCACAAAGAGCAGCAGCTCCTACTCTTGCTGCACGCTCCGCTCCTCTCAGCATCGTCCCCTTCCTCTCCGGCGCCCGCTCTGTCCCCTCTCTGGTTCAGGCACCCACTCCTCCCCTGATTGGCACCACTCTCCCACACGTGCAGCCATCAACTTCCGGTTCCGGGTCTTGGCTCTCAACGCGTCATTGGCTCACGGCTTGGAAATGATGGAGAGACGCTGCTAGTGCTGTATATCTTTGAAAATGTCTTTCTCAAATAATTTCTCAACTGGGTATTGGTTACCTAAAAAGGTAAAAAGGTGTTGTGGGGTTCCAATGTTAGGTCAACAGTCATTCGGTCGACACCATATGGTCGGCATGCATGGGGTCGACACCGACAAACTGTCAACACTGGAATAGGTCGACAGGCACAAAAGGTCGACTGTTTCAAATGGTCGGCATGTCAATGGTCAACACTCTGATTGGCACCACTCTCCCACACGTGCAGCCATCAACTTCCGGTTCCGGGTCTTGGCTCTCAACGCGTCATTGGCTCACGGCTTGGAAATGATGGAGAGACGCTGCTAGTGCTGTATATCTTTGAAAATGTCTTTCTCAAATAATTTCTCAACTGGGTATTGGTTACCTAAAAAGGTAAAAAGGTGTTGTGGGGTTCCAATGTTAGGTCAACAGTCATTCGGTCGACACCATATGGTCGGCATGCATGAGGTCGACACCGACAAACTGTCAACACTGGAATAGGTCGACAGGCACAAAAGGTCGACTGTTTCAAATGGTCGGCATGTCAATGGTCAACACTCATATGGTCGACAGCATTTTAAGATTTTTTTTTGCATTTTTCACACCTTTTTCATACTTTACCATCCACGTGGACTACTATTGGGAATAGTAACCTGTGCCAGGCAGGGTCCCTGTGACGGCGAAAACGATACCCCCCAAAAAAAATTCTTGACCCTTTTTGTGTCAACCAATTGCCGTGTCGTCATTTCCATGTGTCGACCTTCAGCACCTGTCAACCTTTTTATGTGTCAACCTTTTGTCAATGTCGACTTAAGGCATGTCGACCATATGGGGTCGACCTAATGACTTTCAACCTAGACTCTGTAGATCTTCTATGCCACACCCATTAAACTGCAGTGTGTACTGTAGCTGCAGCCTTTGAAATATTTTGATGAAAATATTGACATTTGTGAGGTGGTAATTACTAATTAGAAAATTGACTGCAAATAACTTTAGATTAATGCTAATTATATAAATACTAAAGTGTGAACCTAAACAGCTCCAAATTACATGATTTTACCTTTTATTGTCTATTTGAATGAAATCCAAGATCAAAACAAATTATGATGGTTTATTGTACTGTAATGTTCTCCATGTTGCACTGTTCAGCAGAGAAGGATATTTGCAGGTGCATGTGGCACGTGTAATAAAACAGTGAGCAGTACATCATTAAAAAACATAGCAACTTAGCTTACCTCCCTCTCCTAGGGACATATTAAATAGTTAAAGATGTGTCATCCTTGACAGTTCAAAGTCAATGCTGACACCTAGGCAGCGAGCTTGTGGGGAAGGATTGATTGTCGAGTTCTCAACAGTGATAGAGATATCAGGTTGGTAACTACTATTGGCCTGTGGAAATATAATTAACTCTGTTTTGGAAATATTAAGTTTGAGGTGGCGAGATGTGATCCAAGATGAAACAGCAGAAAGGCATTCAGTGACACGGACCAATACAGAAGGTGACAAATCTGCGGAGGAAAATTAGATTGGAGTATAATCTGCATACAGATAATACGGAAATCCAAAGGAGCTAATTAGTTTGCTTTATTCCTTAAATGTACCAATATCTCCTGTTTTAATAGGAATGGTATTCAGATGTGTTAGCTCATTACCTGCAATGGGGGAGCCCTCCTGAAGAAGGATGACATAATGTCAATAGCCATCCCAGGTGCACCACTAATGCCTGTGACACCCGGTGTGTTGACAATACCGACTGTACACATTCGCCATGAGTCTCCAAATAGGGTGACGACTTTGTGGGAAGGAGCATGGCCTCATGACCCGAGAGATGCTGGGTTGCCCCCCGAAGATTGCCTGGCTGCACTGCTGACTCCTACACTGTGACAGGACTTGAGTGCTGCACATGTTACAGTGCTGCACATGTTACCCGGCTCCTGTCACTGAGGAGCAGGCACTGGGTGAGGCCTGCACCCCTCTAGTACGATCACTCTTCAATGGGCTGCAGGAGGTGCTGCGCTCATAACGGCCAAGCGTGTTCCTTACCTATGAGGGGGTCCATAAAGTAAATAGATGCTTCATTTTCAAAGGCTTGCCACATTTTAGAATAAATATGCCCCCAGCCCTCAAGCAACAGTGTAAACCAGGAGGGTATACATAAAAAAAAAAATGCTTCTACTTTCTGTCAGTCCTTCATTCAAAACGTCTGGGATTCAACCCTGTAGACTGTGTAGGCTGTGTTAATCAACCAAACAAGGGCCTCTGGAGTTCCAACATTACCACCCCGTGGTTTCATTATAATGGTCAGAGGTCTGTAATGTGTGATGTAGACATAATGTCGATATTTGCAGATGTAGACACGCCCATCTATTTGCGGCAAGCCTGGTGTGGCAAGTGTGCCCAAGACTAGGACGTGTGCTTGAGTCTAAGTACGTGTGCCCATATGAATACATGGATGACATACTAAGGCTCGTCATGCTAAGGTGCACCTAGGCACAGCACATGTGGCCATGCCGCAGACTGGATAAGCGTGGCTACATCTGTACATTGTCAACATCACAATACCGAAAGCTATGGTGTCAACATTGTTGAAATGTCATATACTAAAAAGACCAGCACTGAATATATTAGTCACACCAATAGGGTTGAATATAACCAGGACTCAGCGAATAAATTCACATATACACATGGAGCCTCTGTTATCTTTGCTGGCTGAGGTGTTAGTCACGATCAGGCATACGCAGCACGCCTGGGTGCAAGGAGGCTTACCTAGTCATAGGGAGGTACACAGAGCATTTGGCGTTACCTTTGAGTGTAATACCTGCGATCATCCACCAGATGTCACTTTTTAAAATCACCACTGCGCATGCATTTGGTCTCCATTAAAATACAACACTGAACTACAGCGTAAGAACTACTTTACCGGAGCGTCTCATTATGCTACAGTATGCTACAGTATGTCAAATACAGTATATAGTACTGTATTTAGGGGGTAATTCCAAGTTGATCGCAGCAGGAATTTTGTTAGCAGTTGGGCAAAACCATGTGCACTGCAGGGGAGGCAGATATAACATGTGCAGAAAGAGTTAGATTTGGGTGGGTAATTTTGTTTCTGTGCAGGGTAACAACTGGCTGCTTTAATTTTACACTGCAAATTAGATTGCAGATTGAACACACCACACCCAAATCTAACTCTCTCTGCACATGTTAAATCTGCCTCCCCTGCAGTGCACATGGTTTTGCCCAACTGCTAACAAAATTCCTGCTGCGATCAACTTGGAATTACCCCCCTAGTACAGAATATACAGACGCAAATAGTACAGCATATACAGATGCAAACGAATGTGCTAAAGCGACAGTATAGTCCATTGAAGTTAGGGTTATGTTAGCGTCCAAGTCCCGCAGACAAATCAACAAATAAAAATAGTAGTGTATACATACACAAATGAACGTGTTACAGGTATGGTCTATTGATGTTAGGGATATGTGAGCATCCCGCAGCCATTACGGCATAATCAAAACCAACGGGCTTATGTATCTGTCATGCGGCGACGTGTCCGAGAGGTGAAGTGTGCCGCTTCCCATGCTTAGAGTCCTGGGTTTGATTCCCAAAGTGTGAATGCATGTTAATTTTTATCTGACACTTTATTAAGTTTTTATTTTTGTATTTACTGTAATATACCTTCACATTCAATAGACGTGTGCACACAAGTTTTACATAATGCAGGGCAAAGCTGCAGGAGCGTATCTAAAATACACAGTGGCTATGGGGATAAGCAAGCTCTATGCACTGTACGGTACACATGCAATACTGTAGCAGGCCAGACTCGATTGACATGGCTGTGACCCTGCACCTCTTGGAAGCCCTCAGCTATGGGGAGATCGACGGCGATGGTTTTGCAAGAATCAGGGCAATGCTGAAGGAGTGTCTCAATACCCTAGTTATATTACACAGGAGCAATAGGGATAAGCGAGCTCTATGCACGTTATGATACACCAGACTCAATTGCATAGCAAGTTGACAAAATGGCTGCCGCCCGTGACCCTGCGCATCTTGGAAGCCCCCAGCTATGGAGCCAGTGACGGCATCAGTTTTGCAAGAGTCAGGGCAATGCTGAAGGAGTGTCTCAATACCCTAGGTAATATACACAGTGGCAATGAGGTCCCGTAGAATGAGCAATTAATAAATATAGTGTATACAGATGCAAAATAATGTGTTTAAGCTACAGTATGGTCCATTGAAGTTAGGGATACAGTACAGTACAGTATGTGAGCGGCCATGTCTCGTAGCCATTAGGGCATTATCAAAAACCAATGGGTAGGTAAGTAACACGGCAATGGACAAGTCTTTTAACACATACATTTTTAGTCTGCATAAACTATTTATTTTATTTCTTCTATTGACTCTCTCCGTCTGACCATTTGTCTATGTGTACAGTATACAGTAACATTACAGTCATCACTGACCATTAGCCAGAGCTTGTAGATCAATCCGCCGCTATTCACTGTAAAGTACTGGTTTAGTGAAGCATTAGCCACCCATTGGTGGAGATGTGTATTGCATTCTAGGTATGTAGTTGTGCCTCAATGCGCCTGTTCGTGCATAAACTCAACAACCTAAGCTATCACCTAGGTGCAACTAAATCTCCGTTTAGGTGGAGAAATGACAAAGATGAGGGAGGCTCTATCTGTACTTTTACAAATATTTATCTTATAATATTAATATATAACAGTATGGGGGTATTCAGTTGTTTGAAAAGTCAGTTGGGTGTCTGTTTTTTTCAGGGACGTGCAGTCAGGGGAGGCAGGGGAGGAGAGGATTCGTGAGGAGGAAGAGGCCGGGGATCTTCCATGAGTAACTCCTGAAGATCTGGATACCAAGCCCTCCTTGGCCAGTCCGGGGCAATGAGGATTGCTCGAACCCTTGTTCTTCTTATTATTTTGAGAACTTTTGGTATTAGTGAAAGAGGAAGGAAGACATATACCGACCGAAACACCCACTGGGTCACCAGTGCATCCACTGCTACTGCTTGAGGGTCTCTCGACCTGGAACAATATCTCTGAAGCTTCTTGTTGAGACGAGATGCCATCATGTCTACTTGAGGAACTCCCCAAAGACTTGTCACCTCTGCGAAGACTTCTTAGTGGAGGTCCCACTCTCCTGGATGGAGATCGTATCTGCTGAGGAAGTCTGCTTCCCAGTTGTCCACTCCCGGAATGAAAATTGCCGACAGAGCTTTCGCATGTCTTTCTGCCCAGAGGAGGATCTTTGTCACCTCTGCCATTGCCGCTCTGCTTTTCGTTCCGCCCTGACGGTTTATATACGTGACTGCTGTTACATTGTCCGACTGGATCTGCACTGGCCGATCTTGTAGAAGATGTACCACTTGTAGAAGGCCATTGTAAATGGCTCTCCATTCCAAAACGTTTATGTGAAGACAGGATTCCTGACTTGACCATTTTCCTTGGAAGCTTCTTCCCTGTGTGACTGCTCCCCAGCCTTGGATACTTGCATCTGTGGTTATGAGGACCCAGTCCTGAATCCCGAATCTACGTCCCTCTAATAGGTGAGAACTGTGCAGCCACCATAGGAGTGAAATCCTGGCTTTAGATGACAGGATTATCTTCTGGTGCATGTGTAGGTGGGATCCGGACCACTTGTCCAACAGATCCCACTGGAAAACTCTGGCATGGAATCTGCCAAACTGTATGGCCTCGTGTGCTGCTACCATCTTTCCCAACAACCGAATGCATTGGTGTATTGACACTTGTCGGTTTCAAAACTTGTTTGACCATTTTCTGGATCTCCAGAGCTTTTTCCATGGAAGAAATACCCTCTGAATTTCTGTGTCCAGTATCATCCCCAGAAAAGACAATCATGTCGTTGGTTCCAACTGTGACTTTGGAAAATTCGAAATCCAACCGTGTTGTTGGAGCACTGACAGGGAGAGTGCAATGTTCTGCACCAACCATTCCTTGGATCTCGCTTTTATCAGGAGATCGTCCAGGTAAGGAATTATATGGACTCCTTGTTGTCGAAGGAGGACCATCATCTCTGCCATCACCTTGGTGAATACCCTTGGTGCCGTGGAGAGTCCGAACGGCAACGTCTGGAACTGGTAATGGCAATCCTGTATGGTGAACCTCAGATAAGCCTGATGTGGAGGATAAATGGGAACATGTAAGTAGGTATCTTTTATGTCTACCGACACCATGACATCTCCTTCCTCCAGACTGGAAATCACTGCCCTCAGAGATTCCATCTTGAACTTGAAACTTTTCAGGTAGAGATTCAGAGATTTTAGGTTCAGAATTGGTCGGACCGAGCCGTCTGGCTTCGGAACTACGAAGAGGCTTGAATAAAAACCTCCTCCCTGCCGTGACAATTCTTGAAACTCCAGCTAGTATCCCTGGGACACCATTTGCAAAACCCAAGCGTCCAGGCCAGATTGAGCCCAGATCTGACTGAAAAGTTTCAGACGTGCTCCCACCCGAGCGGACTCCCACAAGGGAGCCCCAGAGTCATACTGCAGATTTGGCAGAAGCAGGGGTGGACTTCTGCTCCTGTGTTCCGGGAGACGCTGCAGACTTTTTTCCTCGTCCTCTCCCTCTACCTGCAAAGAAGTGGGAACCTTTGGCCTTTTTATATTTGTTGGGCCGAAAGGACTGCATCTGAGAGTGATGTGTCTTTTTTGTCGGTGCTGGAGCATAAGGCAAGAATGTCGACTTACCTGCGGTAGACGCAGAGACCAACACATCCAACCCATCTCCAAACAAGGCCTCACCTTTATACGGGAGAGCCTCCATATTTCTCTTGGAATCTGCGTCAGTATTCCACTGGCGAATCCACAACGACCTCCTAGCCGAGACTGCCATGGTAGCGGCTTTTGAACCTAAAAGCCCAATATCCTTCATGGCCTCTAGCATGTATGCAGCAGCGTCTTTGATATGACCTAACTTTAGGAGAATCTCGTCTCTATCTATCGTCTCATTTTCAGATGACAAGTTATCTGACCATTTTTCGCTAGCCCTACTCACCGAAGTGCAAGCAATGGTGGGCCTGAGCAGCGTACCATTGGCCACATAAATAGATTTTAATGTAGTCTCCAACTTGCCGTCTGCCGGCTCCTTTAGTGAAGCCGTCCAAGGTGCAAGGAGAATCACCTTTTTTGTTAACCGTGACAGGGCACTGTCTAAAACTGGGGATGACACCCACCTTTTCCTGTCCTCTGCCGGGAAAGGATAAGCAACCTGAATCCTTTTGGGAATCTGAAATTTCTTTTCAGGGTTTACTCAAACTCCCTCAAAAAGAGTATTTAGCTCGTGAGAAGGAGGGAAAGTTACATTAATTTTCTTTTCTTTATAAAAATAAGCCTTCTCCTGAGGTACCGGAGGGGCTTCCGTAACTTCCAAAACCTCCCTTATAGCAACAATCATGTATTGAATGCTTTTTGCCAATTTAGGATCTATCTCCCTGGATCACTAGTGTCGACACAGGAATCAGAGTCCGTGTCGGTATCAGTTTGTACTATTTGTGCAAATGGCCTTTTATGTGACCCAGAGGTGACGCCTGTGGATGAAAAAGCAGAACCACTAAAAATCACATCTTCCACTGATTTTCTCCAGCTTTCTGCATGAGACTGAGACTTATCTAATCTCTTACTGATATGATTCACACTATCACGTAATTCTTTCACCCATTCAGGCTCATGGTGTGTTAGCAGTGCCACCACATTACAACTCTGTATCCCTAAAATGGCTCCCTCAGGGGAAGAGCTCCCTTCCTCAGACATGTCACGCACGTGCACAATCACACCACAGACACTCCGGGACTTATAGGGGACAGACCCACAGTAAAGTCTGTCAGAAGGACACAGATAGGATTTGCCAGTTCACAACCCAGCGCCAGTAATAAAATGTCTGTGTAACACAAAATGTCCACAGACCTGTAGCGCTTTTATAATCACACAATATTATATATGTATAGCACCAAACTTCACTGTGCCCCCCCTGTTTAGCACCCTGATACTTAGTTCAGCAGTGGAGGAGGACCAGCGTTCTTCTCTGCAGCCTGGAGGGAGAGAAAATGGCGCTGAGCAGTGTGCTGGCTGACTGAGGAGGAAGCCCCGCCCCCGTAATGGTGCATTTCCCCTCAGATCTTTTGAACTAATATTTATACTGGCCGGGGTAGGACTGTGCCTCAGCATCTTATGCCCCTTATTTTTGCCAGTTTTAGTAGGTTTCTTGCTGCCAAGGGCGACCCCCTCCCCCCCCGTGCCTTGCACCCTGCAGTGCCTGTGTGTGATGGGAAGCATGGCGCGCAGCGTACCCGCCCGCTGTGCAGTACCTTTCAGCTATCACGATGTCTGAAGAACCTTTTCTTCTTACACTCACCTGTCTTCTGACTTCTGGCTCTGTAAGGGGGGTGACGGCGGGCTGTGGCAGTGAGCACATAGCCACAGCTAGCGTTCAGTACCCTTCAGAAGCTAATGGTGTCCTGTCAGCCAGAAGCAGAGCCATGAAACTATTCAGGAAGTTGGTTCCTACTTCTGCCCCCTAAGTCCCACGAAGCAGGAAGACTGTTGCCAGCAGTCCTCCCTGAAAATAAAAAGCATAACATAAGTCTTTCAGAGAAACTCAGTAGAGCTCCCCTGGAGTGCATCCAGTCTGCCTGGGCACATTTTCTAAACTGAGGTCTGGAGAAGGGGCATAGAGGGAGGAGCCAGTTCACACCCTTGAAAAGTCTTAAAGTGCCCATGGCTCCTGCAGATCCGTCTATACCCCATGGTACTGAAGTGGACCCAAGCATCCTCTAGGACGTATGAGAAAATATAGATACATACACAATTTTTCTAAATGAAATCAAGTTTCTTCACTGCATTGCAAAATGATGTACAGTGGTTTGCAAATTCCATATATTGCTATGAATGTATTCCCTCCTCTTCCAGGAGATCCTAGAGAGGAGATCAAGGAAGCAAATGCAAATAATGTGGCAACATGATTTCTGTCATCCTGGTTGCTCAGTACCACAATTTGTGATGGGGAGGGTGACTAGTAACGTGCATATTGTTACGGTTAATTGGGTTTTTGTAGTGATTCACCTAGGAGTCAGAAGTGAATGATGTGATGTTTATTTAAACACAAACACACAGTGGCAAAGAATAGTGGAGCCCTCAGGCTACGGGCAAAATGCAGCAATACAATACATATAGCACATATGTGGAAACCTATAGGGGGGTACACACAGAGAGATCAGTGTTTAAATGCTAAGCAATCTGACTAGATTGCTTAGAACTTAAGCACTGATCTCTCCATGTGTACCCCCTACAGCGACAGCGATGCGCTGTCCCCCGCGTCGCTATCGCCGCTGCTAGATTGGTCTGCATGCAGGCTCAATGTAGCACATCTCTCATTTCACCCGCTGGGTGAAATGAGCGCCCCCCATCCACCCCCCTCGTTCATCACACATCGCGCTGTGCTGAGCGGGGGGGGGGGGGGAGAGATGTGTGCTGAGCGGTCTGTATTAAGATCGCTCAGCACACATCTCTCCCATCAGTACTAGCCTTAACTTACAAATCCTGTGTTTGCCCCTGCTGGAAAATTGCAGACAATAATTCCTGGAAAAACAATGAATTACCTTCAAAGTGCGTAGTGAGGGCAGGAATATAAAGTCAGTGAGATAGGTGCAAGTGAGCAAACCAGAGAAGGACATTGCTTCTATATGTAATATGTAATTGTACAGGGGGTCATTCAGATTTGATCGTAGATGTGCTAAATTTACATGACTTGACATGTGGGGGGACACTCAGCACAGGGCTAGTCCGCCCCGTATGTCAGGCCCTGCCCCGTTGCACAAGTACAAAAGCATCGCACAGCGGCCATTTCTTTTGTACTGGTAGAGTAGCTCCCCACCAGCGCAGCTCCTGCGCGCTGACAGAAAGCTACTCGTCACTGCTCAGGTCGCAGCGGCTGCGTGTGATATCACGCAGCCGCCGCGCCCCCCCCAATGGTCCGGGCACGCCTGCGGCCAAACGCCGCGGCCCGTCCAGCGACCGCCTCTGCCTGTCAATCAGACAGAGGCGATCGCAGGGCTAAGACAGCCGTCGGTTGTATGGTATGCACCGACACACAGTGGCGACAGCGCATGCACAGTTCAGACCTGATCGCTGCTGTGCAAACACGCACAGCAGCAATCAGGTCTGAATTAGCCCCCAGGTACGCAAGAGGAGCACCACTGGTAAAACAGAGGAACGGTAACTCATTTACACATACAGATTCCTAACACACACAAGGGTGAATGGACCACCTAGCATTTAAAAACTTTAATTTCCAGCCATTTCCTCAGTTTGGGTTCAGTGCTGAGTTGAACGTATTTTTGCAACTACAATAGTTTAGGATGGTACACGTGCGCACTGATGATTATGAGTGATGACAAGTAACAACCCAAGTGTACGGCTAGGGCAGGGGTGGGCAATTATTTCAGCTGGGGGGCCGCTTAACACTTCCAGCGAATATTCGAGGGCCACACACAAAATACTCAAAAAGAGATCCCTTTTTACACATTACGGCAGACAGCGTGCCCTTTTTACACATTATGGCAGACAGTGTCCCCCTTTTTACACATTACGACAGACAGTGTCCCCTTTTTACAGATTATGACAGACAGCACCCCCATTTTTATAATTACGGCAGACAGCGCCCCCGCTTTTATACATTACGGCAGACAGTGCCCCCGCTTTTATACATTACGGCAGACAGCGCCCCCGCTTTTATACATTACGGCAGACAGCGCCCCCGCTTTTATACATTACGGCAGACAGCGCCCCCGCTTTTATACATTACGGCAGACAGCGCCCCCGCTTTTATACATTACGGCAGACAGCGCCCCCGCTTTTATACATTACGGCAGATAGCGCCCCCGCTTTTATACATTACGGCAGACAGTGCCCCCGTTTTTACACATTACGGCAGACAGCACCCCCCGTTTTTACACATTACGGCAGACAGCACCCCCGTTTTTATAATTACGGCAGACAGCGCCCCCGTTTTTATACATTACGGCAGACAGCGCCCCCGTTTTTACACATTACGGCAGACAGCGCCCCCGTTTTTACACATTACGGCAGACAGGGCCCCCGTTTTTACACATTACGGCAGACAGTCCCTACCCCCCTTTCCCCACCCTCCCCTAAACCTATATAGCAGTCCTTACCCCCCCCCCCACTCCCCTAAACCCATACAACCGTTTTTAACTCCCCTCCCCATAACTTATAGGGCAGCTTTAGCTTTATCCAGGGGGTTTACCTATTTGTCAGTGACGATCCCCACTGTCAGTGATGATCCGCGCTGCTGCTGCTGCTTCTGATGCTGCTTCTCCCCGCTGGCCGCCGTTTCTTCTCCCCACTGGCCTCCGCTTGTGCTCCCCACTGGCCGCTTCGTTCTGCTCCGAGTCCCACTCTGCAGTGCCCGCCCAGCACCGCCCCCGTGACGCCCAGCGCCGCCCCCGTGACGCCCAGCGCATGAGATAGAGGAAATCCCGGTCAGCTGACCATGTGACGTGACCGGGATTTCCTCAGCGGCGCCGCGTCTGCGAGCAGTGCAATGACAAGCGGCCTGTCGGGCCTCTTGTCATTGCACTCTGGTGGGGCACAGCGGGCCAGGCAGGATCGGTCCGCGGGCCGCATGTTGCCCACCCCTAGGCTAGGGGGTGGGAGCACCACAAGGTGCATATGACTGTGTAATGTGAAAGCACATGCTACTCATTTAGTTCCACCTCTGCATCTTCCTATTTCATTTATTTAAAAAAGAACGTTTCCAGAAAAATGTATTGGTTTTCAATAAATGATTCCCATTATCCCAGTAGAAATAAACATTTTAGATACAAACGGACAGAAAGATGCAAATGGTGTAACAATATCAGACCAGGCAATAGTCAAAAGGGTTATAGACATAATCACCTGTTGTACGGTACATACATTAGTATGCAAACAGATAACATCCAATAACAGGAGAAACAGAAGTATTAACAAATATATCAAAAATCATTCAAAATGTTGGGGTCAATCAGGGGAGGAAGAGGGAAGGGGAAAGACAAAGGAAAAAAAACATAAAAGGGATGAGAAAGGTAAAAATGGGAATTTCTTCCAGTTTTTTTTTTGTTAACTTGAAATATTCTTAAATTGCTCACACAAGGTAAGCACATTGTTACTTTTGTTTCAGAGTTTCCTTATGGGACATACGTGGGCAGTGGCATTACTATTGTTGATGACACCAAGTGCACAACAGAAACCCTCTGCACGCGCCTTTAGTGCACATAGCTAAAAAGGAGGTGTGGTCTCACAGGACGCCTCCATTTTCATCACTCTACTGGGCATGCGCTTAACATTCCTAGATATGTTGGGCTGCCCCCTGGAGACTTGCCTGCACTGCCAGGTCCTTCCTTAGTGACATTAGCCAGATGTGATGCACAATGATATCACAGTGCAGCACCTGGTTCCTAGTCACTGCGGAGAAGCCGGCATTTTGGTGTCACCCCTTGGAAGGGTGACACCCAGGCGGGGTCAGCATCCCCCACACCGCCATGGTGAAACCAGTATATGTAACTGAAGTGTCACAAACTGGGTATTCTGTAGATCCATCTCGGGACCCTCTGGCTTAACTGAAGCAATGGTGAAACATGGAGGCTTTAGACAGGTAACATTGATGGCATAGGCAGGAAATCACTGACTGGAGCTGTGTTAGGATACGGCACTGGAACCCATGGATGTCAACCTACAACTGTATGTGAGACACTCCCCTCATAACCTAATATAGGCTAGCAGAGCTGAAACTCACTATGGAACTCAGGACCTTACTCAGCTTCAGTTGCAATTTTGCAAAAGCACAAATCAGCCAATTATCATACAACTGAGAATGCGTTGTGTCAGTATGTGGTCCAGAAGTGGGGGCCTTGCGTTAGCAGAGACAGCCCAGGGCAAATGCAGGATTTGCGTGGGGGTTTCCAGATATGCTATACATATATATATATATATATATATATATATATATAAAATAAAAAACAGTTTCCCAAGTGCGCTAAATAAGACTGTATCTACAATGATTCTTCCAGGACACCCCTCACCAAGATGGTCACCCAAACAAGAGGCCCAAGGCCAATTAGTAAAAAATTGTTTTAATAACACATGTTAAAACAAATACAGTTTCACATAAAATTCCTCATATAGTGTTCACAAAGATGTGTTTAAAATGATGACAATAAAGGATAACCAGTATGTTCGTTGTGTGGTCTTTAACTCTAGATACTCCCTCACCTTTTTCAAGGTGCGAGCTTGGGCCTCTTGTTTGGGTGACCATCCGTTACAGGTTCCCAGATACAAATCTTCTCCAGTATTCAATTCTGACTTATGGAAACAACACTGGAAGAATCATTGTACAGTGGTTTGCAAAGATTTTAGGTATATCCAGCACTGAAAATAGGGTGGTATGGGGTGGTACGGAGTACCATTAAGAAATATGGTGGTGGTAAGCAGCACCACCAGCCCACCGCTGGGGCATAATTTATAAGGGGCATTTTTGTAAAATGGTGTCAGTGGCATAACTGTGTGTGGCATAATATGTAATAGGCATTATGGTGTGTGGTATAATATGTAATAGGCATTACTGTGTGTGCCATAATGTGTAATAAGCATTACGGTGTGTGGCATAATGTGTAATGGGCATTATGGTGTGTGGCATGATGTGTAATGAGCATTACGGTGTGTGGCATAATGTGGCCATGCCACTATTATCTTTTAGCCAATCCCCTAGTTTTGTGTGACCATGCCCCCTCATGACACGTGACCACGCACATTTTTACTATCAGTACCACTAAGAAATTTTTTCTACTTGCACTACTGGGTATATCAATGGCTCAGCAGCACATTTTATTAAATTAAATCGACTGAGGTACTATTTTAATCACCTGTAGCCAAGCATGGATAAACTTACAACCTGGACCGCTGGGGTGCCTTAAGGACCGTGTTTGAGACCCTCCGGACTAGTTCCATGTTTCCAATTACTTCTCTCAGCAGTGTTTAAGAGCCGGTGAAATAATGAACTAAATGAACTACAAGAACTAACATTTTGAACTAATCTTTTGAGTGAACAAAATCATAATAAACTAGTCACCAAAATGAACTAGATTTCCCATCACTAAGCTGATGGTGTATGCTCAGTGTCGGACTGGGGCATGAAGGGCCCACCGAGGGGATGCAGTAAAAAGGGGCCCATACTTATAGGTGTGGCCGGCCTACAAAGGGGGTGTGACCAGCCTTCACAGAGGCTTGAAATACACAATTGTTTTGTGCAGTGTAATGCAACATAGCTACCATGTATAATACAAGTGCACAGTCTGGAACCTCCTTAGAAGAGGGGGTGTGCCCTCGGGCAGTGGGGCCCACCGGTGGTTTCCCCTGTTCCCCTGTACCCCTGTGGGCCAGTCCGATCCTGTGTATGCTCCGCTCTTGAAAACAGGTACCAAAGCACTTCTTTCCCTGATAGGACAAATCACTCCCAGCTTTATCACTCTGCCCCTCTCTCCAACTGTCACCAGTGTCTGTGAACTGTATATGTGCAGCCCTAAGTCCACTGCCACCAATGCAATAAAAGTAACACACATCTCATCATAATAGGCCTTAAATAATACATGTAGATTTTACATGTGATTATGTACATACATAATATATTCACTGTATCTAACATAGGACATGAATGTCTAATACAGTTATTGTAATACGTGGTTGCATAAAGGTTAGAAATTAAAAATAGCAGCAAGTAAAATAGCAAAATCCCTGAAAACAGTTCATGTCTGGCTATTAGTATACTGGAAAATGGCTGGTTATGTGGGTGGCTATTATCACCTGTAATCTCTAGAGTACTGATGCCCCTGTTGTCATAATAGCTGTATGTGTCACACTGTTATTGTATACACTGTTCCTAGGTTACCCCAGGTTACTATAAATGTGCTGTAAAGTATTTCTACTTTAGAGACTACTAAGTGATCTGTATAGCTAGAGCATACGTATGCAAACACTTATCTTCAGCTCATATTACAGACACATATGCCTTTACTATGAAACTTATGAAATGGTAGACTGTCAAAATTTGTGTTAGCATTGTACAGACCTTTAGCTCAACGGATCTCGGATTATTTATCAAGCAATTATTATTATTTTTGCTGTTATTATGTCTTGCACCAGACTGAAAGTAATATTGTGAACAAACATATTTGTTGAAGTTCAACTCACACAACCCTTATTAATCTCCTACACACAGTGGGGTCTATGTGGCTGACTCTGTGTTCACTACATCTCTTTTCATGGATGTAAGTAGCAAGTTTTAGAACACAGCGAATTTACACATTTGTGAATATCTCCTTCCAATTCTGAGTCAGACAGACCTATGCCAGATCTTGCTTTGCATAAAATGGGCAATTCGGTGGGAACTGAGCGGTGACATTGCAGTCGCATGGAACTGTTCTGTCTTGTGGCAGTGTTGTGGGAGTGTCATGGGAGTGTTGTGGGAATGTCATGAGTGTGTAGAAAGCTCCGTGCTATTCTAAATCATGCAGGGAAGCCTGTTTCAGACAGATCTCTTGGACCTAGTGTAACCCCCTTTTCCCGTTATCCCTACCCTGTAGAGTAGTTACAAAGTAAATGTGCCTCCACCCAAGCTGTAATGGTATGATATGTAGGCTTGCTTGGGTAAGCCTAGTTTAATAAGAATATGCACAATTTTAGTGAGTTTCACTTGCAGGTTGAGATGGACAACTTCCAGGACATATCACTTATATGGTAAGTATTAGTCTTTAATGCTCAGATTCATATCACAATATGGTAAAGTATATTATTATTAACACAAATACTGCAAAATATACTCTGACAATGAATAGTGTTCAAAACTCACTCCCTCACTCTACCCCTTTCCTATACAACAACATTTGCATACAATACAAAAAAAATAAAATATTTATATACTCATAAAATAAGTCATGGACAAAAATGCTATACCTGAATTGCAGTATAGTACACCGTTGGGGTCCTTTCCTATTGGTATAATTAACTAATAACTTTTTCCGGAATAGAGTAAAGATATGTATTGTTAGATCAATCTATATGTATATCCGCTTCCTATAGTTCTCTACTTATGCACTTGTTAATGCTAATAGGTGATCCTGTCTGATGCTGAAGAACAATAGTCTTTGTTAACTGTGTTTGTGCTTCACTAGAAATCTGCTTTAAAATGCTCTGACGATAGTCTTTTGGCAGAGTAGTTGGGAAACTGTAGCTCAATAGGTAAGCAAATAGTTACAAAGTATTTCTTATGGTTGAACAGCTGGGTCCTTGAATTGGATACACTATAGTTCCCTAGTGGCTCCTAAGAGGTCAACACATTGCAACTGTGTCAGAAAGACGCTAGTTAATCAGTATAGTCAGATGTATGCACACACTCCTCTGGGCGTTAATCCCCTGATATGAATATAGTGCACAGTACTTTCAAGATTGTTCCAAATCTATAACAGAATATCTCAGCTATACACTAGGAGTGCCAATTGTCATCCAATTCATAACAAGTGGCTCTGAGAAGGCATAACATGGATAATATCTGTTGACATGAGTAATCAATACTATATGAAGATAGAAGTCCTGGTCAGCAAGGACTAGATAGCAGTACCATATAACCCAATGGTTATGTTATTATTCAAATGAAAAGGAACTTAAAAGGGGTGACACAGGGTTGAATCCACTCTTGTAGGGGTTGCGTTTAGTGTATTATGAGGTGAAGTATAAAGGGGACACCCCATACTGCAGTTAGCTCCACTAGCTAGTTTGTCATTCACTACACTCCCCCAACAGTCTGCGGCTAAAGAGGGCAGCTTCTAGTGTCTTCCCTAGGAAATTATTAATCACGTCAGAGAATCCCTGTTAATGTGCCAAGTGGGGTAATGACTACCCAGCTCTCCTCCGCTTCAGATTTGCTGTATGTGCAGAACTCCAACCAAAGGGCCTAATTCAGACCTGATCGCACCTCTGCAAATTTGCAGAGGTTTGCGATCATATAGTCACCTCCTAGCCAGAGTGAAAATCCGCCCCGCGCAAGTCTGTGCACGTTGTGCGAATAGCTTTGCATAGGCCGGTCAGCTGCAAATCCGTTCACAACTCACTCACCATCAAATTATTTTTCCAATCTGTGCAGCCTGTGCGTAGCCCAAGATTTACTCCTACTGTGCGAAAAAACAGACTGATTGGGCCGGAGCTGAGCCTCCCTGAAATTGCTTGGGACATTTCCCGACACTTCCAGATAATGACCAGTTACCACCCCCAAACATTCACTTCCTGTCAATCAATCTGCGTACGCCTAGCGATCATAAAAGACGCAGGATTTTTACCTAACCCTCCTCCTATTGCTTAACAATTACCCTCCCCTTCTATAGCCTAACCATAATACTCCCACAGCTTAACCCTAACCCACTCCATAGTGCCTAAAACTAACCCTCCCCTCCCGTAGCCTAACCTTAACACTCTCATCCCACATCCTAACCCTAACCCTCCCCATAGTGCCAAACACTGCAATGTAGTTGGCATCCTGATGGTGAGTATGCCAATGGTCACAATCCCAGCATCAGAATCGATAGCGGATCTTGCCATGGGCAAGCAGGACTTTTGCCCGGGGCGCCGCCTTCCGGAGGGCGCCGGCGCCATCCGGAGGGCGCCCACCATGGCAAGATCCGCTGCTGCTGTGCTGCCCCCCGCTGCCGCGGCCCGCTGTCCCGTTGTCCGTTGTGAAGGGAAACTAGACGCTACGCGTCTAGTTTCCCTTCGTGGGCTGCCCGCTGTGAAGGGAAACTAGACGTTACGCGTCTAGTTCCTGGAGAGGACCTTCACTGTAATGATGTGCGGTGCGCGTTAACGTCATTGTGCACCGCACAGCAAAGGTCCTCTCCACGAAGGGAACTGGATGCTTAGAGTCTAGTTTACCTTCGTGGAGAGGACCTTTGCTGTGCGGTGCGCGATGACGTAATCGCGCACCGCACATTCTACAACAGTACAGGGGCGTAACTGGCCACCACCACTGTATTAAGCCACACCCCTAATGTGCCCTGGGCGCCAGAAGCCCCGCAACCGGCCCTGATCAGAATCTCAACAGCACTCACAATACTGCCTGTACAGGCCCAGCGGTCACAGTCCCAAAGGAAAGTATTACAGTAGGGTTAGGGTTAGGCTGTGGGAGGGGAGGGTTAGGGTTATACTGGGAGAGTAGAGGGTTAGGGTTAGGCTGCGGGAGTGGAGGGAAGGGGTAAGTATTAGAGTACAGATCAAAATGTGTCTGGATTCTGACCACCGAGATGACACTGTCTGTATTCTGACTTCGGGCATCCTGACTGTCAGTATCCTGTATCCAACCTCCTAACACTAACCCTCCCCTCCCATAACCTAACCATAACACTCACATCCCACAGCACAACCCTTGCGTATGTTGACATGTCAACATTATGTACATGTCAACATTCAGCAGATGCTGACATGTTCAATGCTGCCATTTAAGCAATGTTGACATCTTAGCTGTCGACACCGTGGTGTTGACATTATGACTGTTGATATTGTAAATGTCAACATTATGACTGCATCCAATTTGCAACTGTTGTATTTACAAGTCCATCAACTGTAAATGTAAATACAGTATATGCTGTAAATATAAATCCCTTCCAAAATTATCCCCATCCATCACACTTTCTTTGTTGAAGTTTTGGATGGAGAAAGGCACAATTTGGAGACTTTGAAAGTCAGTTTGGTTAGAAACTTTCAAAGCTCTGTCATAGTTGCAGAGGTGTAGCTAGGTGCCATGGTGCCCGGAGCAAGGGTATGTTTCGGCACCCCCTCCCCTTTACTGAATTGGGTGCATCTGATATTTGAAAATAAAAAATAATAAAAAATTTGTGAAAGGTTCGGTTCTAGACCTTGTGGAGCTCAAGGCGAAAGTTTCCTTTGGGTGCCCCCATTTTTAAAATTGGGGCAGTGCGCACCAAAGGCACAGAACAAAAATGTAGGAGCATGGCTTCATGGGGAAGGGGCATGGCCATAGAATAGTACCAGTTCAGATTACACTGCACAGTAGTGTCCGTTATTCACATTACACCACACAGTAGTACCCCTTATACACGCTACACCACAATAAAGCCACTTATACATGTTACTCTACAGCTTCTAATGCAGAGAGAGGTGCTGCAGCAGCAGCAGCTTGGACAGAGACAGGTGCTGCAGCATCAATGTAAAGAGAGAGGTGCTGCAGCAGCCAGGGCAGAAAGAGGTGCTGCAGCAGCCAGGGCAGAGAGTGGTGTAGCTGGACAGAAGTAACCCTGCTGCACAGTTACAAGCAGTGAGACATATATAGAGGGCAGCAGAGCTCTGGTATGTGCTGGCTGTCAGTGTCTCCTGCTGTCACCTCTGGCCTGCCCTGTTCCATACCAAGTCTGCCCTTTCTGCTTCACCTCCTCCTGCGCTGTGGTTGCTTGAACAGCGGCCCGCGATATAGCGGGTGGAGGGAGGGGGTAGTCAGGCGGCAGGGCGCTCTCTAACTTTTTCAGCACACAGAGCTCGCGCTCCACCGGAGCCACCCTCGCTACACCCCTGCACAGTTGACATCATTAACCCCATTGCTGTGGAGGATGAGTGAGGATCCTGCTTGAACATGTTTGCTTTTGGTTCACTTTTTTTCAAATTTCATATACAGTACTTTGATAAAACAACATCTTATGAAAAAAGCAAGGTATAATTTGCATGGGGACTGCTAAAGAAAAAGGTATGATATTGATGTTGGAATGTGAAAATTGCAAATGTCTGAAAATTGCCTCAGCACAAGAGTGAGAACAATCTCAACAGTGGAAGAGTTAAAAACCTATTTACACAACTTCAAATGTTTAATTTAATGATGTGCACCGGAAATTTTTCGGGTTTTGTGTTTTGGTTGTGGATTCGGATCCACGGCCGTGTTTTGGATTCGGATGCGTTTTGGCAAAACCTCCCTGAAAATTTTTTGTCGGATTTGGGTGTTTTTTTTACAAAAACCCCTCAAAAACAGCTTAAATCATAGAATTTGGGGGTCATTTTGATCCCATAGTATTATTAACCTCAATAACCATAATTTCCACTCATTTGCAGTCTATTCTGAACACCTCACACCTCACAATATTATTTTTAGTCCTAAAATTTGCACCGAGGTCGCTGGATGGCTAAGCTAAGCGACCCAAGTGGCCGACACAAACACCTGGCCCATCTAGGAGTGGCACTGCAGTGTCAGACAGGATGGCCGATTTAAAAAAATAGTCCCCAAACAGCACATGATGCAAAGAAAAAAAGAGGCGCACCAAGGTCACTGTGTGACTAAGCTAAGCGACACAAGTGGCCGACACAAGCACCTGGCCCATCTAGGAGTGGCACTGCAGTTTTCTAGCGAGAGGATGAGTGCTTCCATCCTCATGTGAATCTGAACCACTAGCCATGAACATAGGCCAGGGCCTCAGCCGTTCCTTGCCACTCCGTGTCGTAAATGGCATATTGGCAAGTTTACGCTTCTCATCAGACGCTTTTAATTTTGATTTTTGGGTCATTTTACTGAACTTTTGTAGTATACTTGACGACACAGAGGTAGAGCAATGGACTACTGTACCGTACTGCTATATATATACTGGTGGTCACAGCAACATTCTGCACTGTCCCCTCCTACTATATACTGAGCACAACTAAAATGCAGCACAGGTATGGATGCATAGTATACTTGACGACACAGAGGTAGAGCAGTGGACTACTGTACAGTACTGCTATATATATATACTGGTGGTCACAGCAACATTCTGCACTGTCCCTCCTACTATATACTGTGCACAACTAAAATGCAGCACAGGTATGGATGCATAGTATACTTGACGACACAGAGGTAGAGCAGTGGACTACTGTACCGTACTGCTATATATATACTGGTGGTCACAGCAACATTCTGCACTGTCCCCTCCTACTATATACTGTGCACAACTAAAATGCAGCACAGGTATGGATGCATAGTATACTTGACGACACAGAGGTAGAGCGGTGGACTACTGTACCGTACTGCTATATATATACTGGTGGTCACAGCAACATTCTGCACTGTCCCCTCCTACTATATACTGCGCACAACTAAAATGCAGCACAGGTATGGATGCATAGTATACTTGACGACACACAGGTAGAGCAGTGGACTACTGTACCGTACTGCTATATATATACTGGTGGTCACACAACTTTCTGCACTGTCCCCTCCTACTATATACTGCGCACAACTAAAATGCAGCACAGGTATGGATGCATAGTATACTTGACGACACAGAGGTAGAGCAGTGGACTACTGTACCGTACTGCTATATATATACTGGTGATCACAGCAACATTCTGCACTGTCCCCTCCTACTATATACTGTGCACAACTAAAATGCAGCACAGGTATGGATGCATAGTATACTTGACGACACAGAGGTAGAGCAGTGGACTACTGTACCGTACTGCTATATATATATACTGGTGGTCACACAACTTTCTGCACTGCCCCCTCCTACTATATACTGCGCACAACTAAAATGCAGCACAGGTATGGATGCATAGTATACTTGACGACACAGAGGTAGAGCAGTGGACTATTGTACCGTACTACTATATATATATATATATACTGGTGGTCACAGCAACATTCTGCATTGTCCCCTCCTACTATATACTGCGCACAACTAAAATGCAGCACAGGTATGGATGCATAGTATACTTGACGACACAGAGGTAGAGCAGTGGACTACTGTACCGTACTGCTATATATATACTGGTGATCACAGCAACATTCTGCACTGTCCCCTCCTACTATATACTGTGCACAACTAAAATGCAGCACAGGTATGGATGCATAGTATACTTGACGACACAGAGGTAGAGCAGTGGACTACTGTACCGTACTGCTATATATATATATACTGGTGGTCACACAACTTTCTGCACTGTCCCCTCCTACTATATACTGCGCACAACTAAAATGCAGCACAGGTATGGATGCATAGTATACTTGACGGCACAGAGGTAGAGCAGTGGACTACTGTACCGTACTGCTATATATATATATATATATATATATATACTGGTGGTCACAGCAACATTCTGCATTGTCCCCTCCTACTATATACTGCGCACAACTAAAATGCAGCACAGGTATGGATGCATAGTATACTTGACGACACACAGGTAGAGCAGTGGACTACTGTACCGTACTGCTATATATATACTGGTGGTCACACAACTTTCTGCACTGTCCCCTCCTACTATATACTGTGCACAACTAAAATGCAGCACAGGTATGGATGCATAGTATACTTGACGACACAGAGGTAGAGCAGTGGACTACTGTACCGTACTGCTATATATATACTGGTGATCACAGCAACATTCTGCACTGTCCCCTCCTACTATATACTGTGCACAACTAAAATGCAGCACAGGTATGGATGCATAGTATACTTGACGACACAGAGGTAGAGCAGTGGACTACTGTACCGTACTGCTATATATATACTGGTGGTCACAGCAACATTCTGCACTGTCCTCCAACTATATACTACAATGCAGCACAGATATGGAGCGTTTTTCAGGCAGAGAACGTAGATATTTTCAGCACACTGAGCACAGATATTTGCAGCACACTGAGCAGATATTTGCAGCACACTGAACATAGAAACTGAGAGAATGCAGCCACGTCATCTCCAAAGCACGAGTGAAAATTGCGGCGACGCGCGGCTCCTTATATAGAATACGAATCTCGCGAGAATCCGACAGCGGGATGATGACGTTCGGGCGCGCTCGGGTTAACCAAGCAATGCGGGAAGATCCGAGGCTGCCTCGGAACCGTGTAAAATGGGTGAAGTTCGGGGGGGTTCGGATCCCGAGGAACCGAACCCGGTCATCACTAGTTTAATTTGACTAAAAGTGTCACTGTTGCTAATTCTGAACATATATGGTAATAGCCACAGTAATACCGTCATATAGGTACTGTACTAAACAAACTGCATTTTTCATAAATACCTTGATGACCACATGACTGTACACCTGGCACAGTAACTGCTTGGAAAGACATCCATGTACCATTAATGTATACTTTGCAGTTCTATCTACATAAACCCCACTGTAATGCTGTATAATTCAAGTCAAAGGTCTACCTTACTGCATGTGACACAGTCACACTGCTATGTCATATAATATTACAGTCACCGGTCTCCCTTACTGTATATGACATAGTAACACTTCTATGTTATATTATAATACTGTCACAGCTAAGCTCCCCCTTACTGTAAATGACACATTCACACAGCTGTACTACAGTATAGTACAGAGATGATGTGAAAATATGTCAAATATCCTGTACAATATCTCCTTATATTGAGTAGTGATCTCATTGCTTATATTTGGTGAATACTAGTAATGTCTTATCAGTCAAATATAACTCCTATTTGGAAAGTAGTGTTGTTACTTCTGCTAGATGGCTCTTTAATGGAATGTGTAACTGTCAGTCACATAATTGATAGCACCTTATACAGTACAACCAACTTTTTGTTTAAAGGGGGGTACTCACGGAGCGATATTCTAAGCAATCGGACTAGATTGCTTAGAATTTGAGCATGGGCCCTCATTCCGAGTTGTTCGCTCGTTATTTTCCTTCGCATCGGTGCGATTTTCCGCTAACTGCGCATGCGCAATGGCCCTCATTCCGAGTTGATCGCTCGCAAGGCGAATTTAGCAGAGTTGCTCACGCTAAGCCTACGCCTACTGGGAGTGTATCTTAGCTTCTTAAAATTGCGACCGATGTATTCGCAATATTGCGATTTCAAACTACTTAGCAGTTTCAGAGTAGCTTCAGACTTACTCGGCATCTGCGATCAGTTCAGTGCTTGTCGTTCCTGGTTTGATGTCATAAACACACCCAGCGTTCGCCCAGACACTCCCCCGTTTCTCCGGCCACTCCTGCGTTTTTTCCGGAAACGGTAGCGTTTTTATCCACACGCCCCTAAAACGCTGTGTTTCCGCCCAGTAACACCCATTTCCTGTCAATCACACTACGTTAGCCGGAGCGAAGAAAAAGCCGTGAGTAAAAATACTATCTTCATTGTAAAATTACTTGGCGCAGTCGCAGTGCGAATATTGCGCATGCGTACTAAGCGGAATTTCACTGCGATGCGATGAAAATTACCGAGCGAACTACTCGGAATGAGGGCCAATGTTCGCACTGCGGCTGCACCAAGTAAATTTGCTAAGAAGTTTGGTATTTTACTCACGGCATTACGAGGTTTTTTCTTCGTTCTGCTGATCATAGTGTGATTGACAGGAAGTGGGTGTTTCTGGGTGGCAACTGGCCGTTTTATGGGAGTGTGTGAAAAAACGCTGCCGTTTCTGGGAAAAACGCGGGAGTGGCTGGAGAAACGGGGGAGTGGCTGGGCGAACGCTGGGTGTGTTTGTGACGTCAAACCAGGAACGACAAGCACTGAACTGATCGCACTGGAAGAGTAAGTCTCGAGCTACTCAGAAACTGCAAAGAAAAATCTTTTCGCTATATTGCGAATACTTTGTTCACAATTCTGCTAAGCTAAGATTCACTCCCAGACGGCGGCGGCTTAGCGTGTGCACTGCTGCGAAAAGCGGCTAGCGAGTGAACAACTCGAAATGAGGGCCATTATCGCTCCGTGTGTACCCCCTACAGCGATAGCGATGCGCAGCCCTGCACATCACTATTGCTGCTGCTAGATCGGCCTGCAGTGCAGGCCAATCTAGCGGGTCGCTCATTTCACCCGCTGGGTGAAATGAGCGGCCCCCCGTCTCCCCCCGCACGCTCAGCACACATCGCGCTGTGCTGAGCGTCGGGAGAGATGTGTGCTGAGCAGTTCGCTCAGCACACATTTCTCCCGCATCGGCCCGTCTATATGGGCCTTTAGGAGTCTTTATATCATTGGTGACAGTCCCCGTGTAAACTATCAATTGTTATCAGTGCACTATACAGTGATAAGAATTTAAGAAGCTATTTTAAGTGCCAATTTATAGAGACCGTCCTGGACAAGAGTGAAAAGTTGATAGCTTGCACTATCATTTTGCTGGCACATTCAGAATAATCTTATATACTGCTCATGTGTAAAGGCTAGTACTCACTGGCCGATGCGGGAGAGATGTGTGCTGAGCGAACCGCTCAGCACACATCTCTCCCGCTGCTCAGCACAGCGCAATGTGTGCTGAGCGTGCGGGGGGAGATGGGGGGGGGGGCGCTCATTTCACCCAGCGGGTGAAATGAGCGACCCGCTAGATTGGCCTGCACGGCAGGTCAATCTAGCACCAGCGATAGCGATGTGCGGGGATGCGCATCGCTATCGCTGTAGGGGGTACACACGGAGCGATCAGGCTTAAAATCTAAGCAATCTAGTCAGATTGCTTAGATTTTAAGCAGCGATCGCTCCGTGAGTACCCCCCTTAAGTATAGACTGCCATGACGGATCTTCAGAAAGGTAACCTATAGAGTATCTTTTTTTTTTTCATGGTTACGCCACATATTTTATGTTTGGTAGCGACAAATGCTGGTTTTACCTTTTGCATTGACGTAAATAATTTGAAATTGTAAGTGTTATTCAGAGATGGACGCAGATCTTGCTTCCGCAGCCAAATCTACATCCATATACTCACATGCTGGCCCTGCGACTGCATCGAATAGAGGTTGATCCCTGTCTACGCAGCCTGGCTGCATAGGTAGGGGTTCCACCGGCATTTTTCCATACGCAGGATACGCAGGCAATGTCATAGGCCAGCCCTGAAAACAGCCATGACATGCCTGCATTTCCCGATTGCAACCGCGTTGCTGGCCCCGGATGCCCATCACCTGTCAATCAACATGCGATCACAGCCTTCCGGAATGCGATTTCATGGTGAAGGGTTGCGCACATTCACTATATGCCAGTGCATGTGAGCAGACCCTATAGACACGAACGCAGTGGCTGCATCCATCTCTGAATAATGCCCTTGGTCCTGGACCACCAACCCAGGGCACCCCTGCAAGTGACCAGAGGCACCCAGTTTGGAAAGGTGTGCTTTTAAAGAGCATTGTAATTTGGACTATATAACCATTCCCAGAGAGGTCTATAGATATCTATGCTATATCCTGCGTTTCAGCTGTAATACATTGCTCCAAAACTAAAAGTTCAGATTATGATTTACCCCCATTAGAAATCGTATGGATATTAGAAATCATTCCAAGTTTAAAGATATGTATAATAAAGTTCATATAGCTATTGTCAGAGAACTCAGCAAAAACTTCTAGTACAGTATCTCTATATTTACAACTGTCACACCAATGTGATAGATAATAGTACATGTACATGGGGAATCCGTGATGTCTGTTATAAAAAGATGTATTCATGATAGACTCTTCCATCACCTCTAAATTTTGGATACGACTCTAATTAAACGTTTGGTACACTAAAGGTGCATACACACACTGGGCGATTTTCAGCTCAAAGTAGCAAATTTTTGGCGTTTTGAGCTACTTTGAGCTCAAACTCACCTAGTGTGTATGGCCGGGCGATGAGCGCTGATGCGCGCTCCCGCATCATCGCTAGCCGCCGTCATCTGTTGGCCTGTTTTACTGCCCGAGTGACCACTTTCCACAGTCTCCTACAGTGGAAAGTGGTTCACCCCGTAAACATCACTGGCCACAGTGAAAATTGCTCAGTGTGTATGCACTGTGCGATTTTCCGGCCATCGATTTTCACATCATCTCTCAGCAGACACACTGGGCACTTGCCCAGTGTGTATGCAGCTTAAGTTATAGCACTAAGGGGGTCATTCTGACCCGTTCGCACGCAGCGGTTCTTCGCTGCGTTGCAAACCGGTCGGAACTGCCCATGCGCGGCTGGCGCAATGCACACGCGCGTCTTTGCTCGCCAGGCAGCAGCTAGAACAAAGAAGAAAGTGATTGCTGGCATGATCGCAAGAAGATTGACAGGGAGGAGGCGTTCCGGGGCGTCTACTCACCGTTTTCCGGGCGTGGAGATCCGAACGCAGATGTGTCCAGGCGATTCGAGGGCGGATGTCTGACATCAATCCCGGGACCTTCCACATGGTAAGGAGGTCTGACCCTGGTCTTGTTTTGCAGGAAACTTTTTTAGCATAGCAGGGCTGCACAAGCGATCGCATCCCTGCTATGCTAAAATGCACTCCCCCATAGGCGGCGTCAAGTTGATCGCACGAGCAGCAAAAAGTTTCTACGTGCGATCAACTCAGAATGACCACCAATGACCAACCGAATATATATGTTTTGCATTCTGTTTTGGCAATCTCCACTACAGATGAATCTGACGTCAGCATCAAATGGAGTTGTTTCACACCTTTATTCTCCCATCCCCGTCACCACAGGGGCGTAACTAGTGTCTTCTCGCCTACAGGCACAGGGAACACGCACTCTGTGTGGGAAGCCGAATTATTAACACTAACTATTCCAGCCAGGCTGTGTCACACAGAAGTGCTGATCTCACCTCTTGTGTGTCAGCAGTGCAAGGGTTACATTAAGGGTGTATCTGTTCTGTCTATATATACATCTAGATATAACCAACATGCAAGGCACAGTTTTCCCAGCTAAGCTAAAGGCAGCTCCTGATCTATAAGGGCACATACAACTCAGTACAATACAAAGGAGGTACAGTATGCTTTTTTTTCTTTAATACACAGTATAAATACCTCATTTAATTTACATACACTTCTGCTTTTAAATTTGCTATATCTGCAGCTAACAGACAAAAATAATAGAAATATTTCCAGAAAGCGCCTTGGGTACTCTTCTGTTATAAAAGTTATATTATTATTATTATTATTATTATTATTATTATTAATATTTAGCAGCAAAAATATAATTCTTGTTTGCATTTGTTTCTGAATCATTTCTACTAAGTAACAATCCCATGCATTTATCACACTTTTAGCTGTAATGTAAGTTACAGGATATGTACATTCTTGTTGTCACTAGTACTTCTTACACATATATAAATAGGATAGACAGAGGACATATTTTATGGAATAAGAATGTGTTGTTTAACATACATTGATTTTAGTAAATGTGGATGGCAATGTTGCTTTTAGTCTATGAATTGAAAGTTAAAAAGTATACTGAATAATGGAGATGTGCGGTTTGGTTTTCCTGAAATACAAACACACCCGAACTTAGGGGTTCCGTATCTAATCGGGTCCCAGTTCGGAATAAGTTTGGGGTTCCGAGTGGAACAGAGTCCTGGCTTGAGTCTGTTGTCAATTCGGAACTCAGATTTAAAAAGTGAACTCGGTTTCGGTTTCCATGGATACAGGTCCAAATTACATGATTTTAGGCGTTTTATCATTTTTTTTATCAATGTTTATTGATTTTCATTGATTTTAAAGGAATCCAAATCCCAACCAAAAGCCGAATCCAAACCAAAAAACTTGAGGTAAGTTTTGCCAAATCCAAAACTAAAACATGGTGAATTAGAACCAAATCCAGAACCAAAACATGGGGGTTCGCGCACATCTCTACTAAAAAGCTTGCTTTTAATACATGTGGCAGTCAAGATATTTTTCAGGTGCCTTGCAAAAGGCCCTGTCTTACCAGGGAAACCTTTGCTGTAAACCACCAAATCATATTAGAAGCTTGTACAGTAGGTGAAGATAACACTATTCAGTCACTTGATGACTGACCTGTTACATAGACTGAACATTAGACTAACGGGGTAATTCAGAGTTGATCGCAGCAAATTTGTTAGCAGTTGGGCAAAACCATGGCCCTCATTCCGAGTCGTTCGCTCGGTATTTTTCATCGCATCGCAGTGAAATTCCGCTTAGTACGCATGCGCAATATTCGCACTGCGACTGCGCCAAGTAATTTTACAATGGAGATAGTATTTTTACTCACGGCTTTTTCATCGCTCCGGCGATCGTAATGTGATTGACAGGAAATGGGTGTTACTGGGCGGAAACAGGCCGTTTTATGGGCGTGCGGGAAAAAACGCTACCGTTTCCGGAAAAAACGCAGGAGTGGCCGGGGAAACGGGGGAGTGTCTGGGCGAACGCTGGGTGTGTTTGTGACGTCAAACCAGGAACGACAAGCACTGAACTGATCGCAGATGCCGAGTAAGTCTGAAGCTACTCTGAAACTGCTAAGTAGTTTGTAATCGCAATATTGCGAATACATCGGTCGCAATTTTAAGAAGCTAAGATACACTCCCAGTAGGCGTAGGCTTAGCCTGAGCAACTCTGCTAAATTCGCCTTGCGAGCGATCAACTCGGAATGAGGGCCCATGTGCACTGCAGGTGTGGCAGATATAACATTTGCAGAAAGAGTTAGATTTGGGTGTGTTATTTTGTTTCTGTGCAGGGTAAATACTGGCTGCTTTATTTTTACACTGAAATTAGATTTCAGTTTGAACATACCCCACCCAAATCTAACTCTCTCTGCACATGTTATATCTTCCTCCCCCTGCAGTGCACATGGGGGGGTCATTCCGAGTTGATCGCACGTAGCAACTTTTTGCTGCTCATGCGATCAACTAGACGCCGCCTATGGGGGAGTGTATTTTATCATAGCAAGGCTGCGATTGCTTGTGCAGCCCTGCTATGCTAAAAAGGTTTGGGTTAAAGAAGACTAGCCCTGCAGTTACTTACCCTGTGCGATGAATCCAGCGATGAAGGTCCCAGAATTGACGTCAGACATCTGCCCTCCAAACGCCTCGACACGCTCGCGTTCGGATCTCAGCGCCCGGAAAACGGTGAGTAGACACTCTGATCCACCTCCCACCTGTCAAACTTCTTGCAATCCGCGATGTGACCGCTTTCTTCGTTCCCGGCATTGTTGGCCAGCGACTGCCGTCGCCGAGCAACGACGCGCCTGCGCATTGCGTCTACCATGCATGCTCAGAACTGACCCGTTGGCACTGCTGCAATGAACCGTAACCGAACTGCTAACAAAATGTGCTGCTGCTATCAACTCTGAATTACCCCCTATCTTTAGTAAAACATCAATAATCACAAGAAAGAGGACAAAAGAGCAAGACATACCTGATCAGGAAAGCTTAATGTGATCCTAATGATGGCCTTGGTGCCCTTTGAATTGGGTGTGCCTAGCATCTTTTAGTCAAAATAATTCACTATTATTTTTGTTTGTTGTTACTATATACACCAGTGGTTCCCAAACGTTTTGGAATCACAGCGCCCTAGAATATCCAGATTTTCTTCAAGGCACCCCATGGCCAAAAGTTTCTTATTGTAAAAATCTGAAAAAAATATGAAATGAAGTAAATTGTGTTTATATGTCATCCTTACAATCAGTTATGTGGTGAGGGACAGTATTTGCTCCTGTTTGTCCACATATTTTTTGACTGGCAGCCACCACCACTGGTTTTGTCTGTTACATTGATCATAAATAATTTGATATGATTCTGGATCACTAACCCAGGGAACCCCTGCAAGTGCCCCAAGGCACCTCAGGATTCCACGGTGCCCCCCCGTCAGTGGAAAGTTGTCAACAGCACAATACACACCTCTTAAAGAACACACTGTATTTTACACTAGTGTCGAGCTATATATCTCCACTAAGTGAATATTAATGCAGTTTGTATTGTAGCACAAACATGAGAATACTGTAGAACGCAGTCTACACAAATTGCCCAAGGCCACATGCAAAGGACTATGTATATGCCCTGTATTTGAATAATATTCATAACATATATGTTTTACCATTCCACCTGTCTCCTGAAACCGTAAACATAAAAATAATTTGTCATGCTTATGCTCAGGCCAATTGTTTTTAATGTTAGAAATAGTCACTCTTTGCACTCATTTTAAGGTCTTATTTGATATTTTGTGTGCTTTGTGTTTGAATTTTGTTTTGTGTGTATTTGAACAAAATAAAAACAAAAAAAATCTATAAAAAAACTTCTATAAACACAATATATGATATATTGGACGATGTTGAGATCCACAACAGGGGATGTGATTAGCATCCCTGCACTGGTGATGCCATTGGTCATGTGACCAACGCCAGAAACCCGACACCACTCGGAATCTCGGCACCTGAACACCAAATGCCGACATCCCGAGGGTAAGTATCAGACGCCCTGTTAAAGTTAGGACCTGGGGGGGTTAGGCACTAGAGGGGGGAGTTTAGCTGTAGCCACAACCCCAGGCAGGTTAGGGTAGAGGTAAAATAATGACCCCATCTCCTGTCAGCATTCTCATGGTTGAGATGCCGGTGTTAGTCATGTGACTGCCAGCATCCCGACCACGGGGATTTTGTATCACACACCACAACAGATCACAACAACCATCATATACTGTAGTGTGTACTCTCAAATTCACCCAATTCATCGTGGCATCATCCCTTCTGATGTGCTGCACATCAGAAGGGGCAATGCCCCATACAACGCAGTGTTGTTACATTATGCCTATAACAATATACTGCGTTATCATACAACAGATTGTGTAGTATATACAGCGATGCAATATATATATCGATACATGTCATTGCTGCATCGCTGGATCACACCATCGTTCAGATGTGTACCAAGCTTTAAATATACCACATATATTAAATGCAAGCTCTTCAGTGGCTGAAATCACTTTACTATATTTTCTCAGGACACTTGGCTGCTAGGCTGGCACTTCTGACCACATCTTGTGCAGGGAAGTCTAGGCAGATACCTTGCTGAATATGTCATTATTTTGTATTCTAAATAACTCATTTACAAGTCACTGAGAATAAGAGCACATACTGAGTATTGGATCCTATAAATAGAAAAATAATTGTACTATACAGTTTGCCAATACTGAAGTATAGTGATGTTTCAAGGGAACAGACTTGAAAACCTCACTGTCATTAGAAAATAGGGTGATTTGGCTTCCGCACAGTTACTTGTCCCCCTGGTTGATATTGTGGAACCCACTTACTTGTAGCGCTGGTTTGTTGATAATGCTGCTTTTGAAGATGTCTTTCCTTTTGATTTCCAAGGCGAAATCACCATGGACACATTTGGCTATCTAGTTTGTCTACTTCAGAACTAATATGAATAGGGCCATGTTAACAGCATTGTAGGTCTTGGGCAAAGCAATGCACAAGAGCTCCTCACAGAATTACTTCTGGAACTAGTTGCCAAAATTAATAAAAAGATACAAAAATAGTGCCAGCACTGTGTACCAGTGAGTATCATCAGAAAAAAAGCACTTGGTCTTAGGTGAGTTGAAAATTCTAAGTGCATAAAGTTCACTCCATTCTTTTAACATCACAACTAATATAAAATATTCTAGAAGTCTTTTCCAACTAGCCCTGTTATGATGAGGAGAGCACACTTTGGGAAAATATCATTAGATAAGTAACATTTTAGGCCTGTCCCGTGTAAATCAGAAGCCATGGGGCTGGAAACCTAAAATATGATCATAGTTGTATGCAGCAGCAGCCACAATATTCAGCAAGTGGGGGCAAAGGGGTCTAAGCCGTGGACAGAGAAAAAGTGCAGAGATATAAAGTAAAAGCCAATCAGCTCCTAACTGTCATTTTTCAAAATCAGCCTGTAACATGGCAGTTAGGAGTCGATTACACTGGTACTTTATCTCCGTCCACTTTATCTCCATCCAAGGCTTAGTAAATAGGCCCCAAAGTCAGGTAGAATTAAGCAAAAGCTAATATGGCATATGTTAACTTATTACTGGTAAGTAGGGCATCATGACCACCTCTGGCCCTATATGATGATAGGAATACCTCATAATTTAGTGGAAGGACAAGGGCCATTGAGCTAAGAGGGCGAGTATAACTATTATGAATGGAAATGAGAGGGATTGTCTCCCTTACATGGGACTAATTTCCTTATGATCAGAGGCTTGTGTTTGAACACTGGATTTCACTAAATGTGCACTAGGAAGCACCTTCACTTTGCCGCAGAGCAGTTTGGCACAGAGCACAAGGTGCACACCAGCGCTAACAAATACAACCTGAAAAGGTGCACTGTGGAAAAATGTCAATGTCACATTACAAAACAATCTGCTAACCCTTTCGAAAATTAGCATTTTATTAAGCTTCTCTGGCCTTCACTTAAAATACTGCTCTGTTTTACGTCATTGTATTTTTAATTAATCATGACAATGAGTGGGATCATTTGGAATGTTTTCATTACGTACAGTACAGTACAGTATGTCCACAGATGAAATCCTAACACAGCCAGCTCTGAGTTACAATGATCATGTTTCACCTCTGCAAAGCCTCTATAACTGCACCCTCCCCACCCCTGTATCTTGCTTCAGTAATCTTGTTTTTGCACTGCTCCATAAAACTAGGTTCATCAGTGTGTCCCTTCTCTTTACTAAGGGAACACCTTCAATCCGCCCAATTCCTCCCATCATATCAAAGTTCTACTTTCCTAACTGACAAATAGCTCCATAATAACTTATCTTTCAAGGTCATTAAAGTCTTTGGGAATGCTTCAGTTATGTACAAGTTGCCTCGTACATTGTTTCAACATGTGTAATGTGCTGGAGACCAAAAGACATTTAGACATTTTGGGAATATAACACCTATTAAAGCTATGTGTGAGAGGCAATTTGTACCAAATTGAATTGCCCGCATAATCTGCAGCCTTCCAAGTAAAAACATTCAATGTAAATAAGGGTAATGTTTATATGATGTTTAGCAATATGATATTATCTTTTATTGTTATCTTTTGTTTTTTTATAATATTTAGAGTTAAATATATCCTACAATTTTATGTTAATTTAGTCTACTGTACCGTGCATAGAACACACTTGACCACTCTATTGTAACTTCTGGAGACTCCCAAATTTGGTGAATGGCCAACTCTCCCGTATCCCGCTGACAGACACGGATGATGACAAAATTGGCTATGAATCTCATCATGGTGCCTCTGCCCCTGGTATCGCAAAGCCAGGAATTCTGGCAAAATGTTGCAGGGGGTGCGGCTGTGAGGATGCAATTTGATGGGGTCTATACACATCCCGCCCACCTGCCTTTTCCTCTTCTTAGACCTCCTGTTGCCTAAATTGGCAAGTATTAGTGTAGTGTAGAAATTATTCTTACTTTACGCAAAAGTTAAACATGTGGTGAGTTGGGAGCTCACAAGAGGTAAGCATGGCAACTCTACCGAGTGATTAATGATAACAGTTTGTGCCTAATTTCTGAAATATTAGGTTTTCTTGCAAGAAAACCACAATGGCATGTGCACCATACATTCAATTCAAAATACATGAATACTCTTGAGTTTGATCTTTGCGAATAAGGTTTCTGTCAAACTCCATTTTATGAATGGCTCTTGCCGTTTTTTGCACTACTCGTGCATCAGACTACAGACTATTCAGAGTCATAAATACCTTAGTTGCATTTCCACTTGTGGCTGGATAAGTGTAACTGGACGGCAATGGGGAGTTCACATGTAGGCTTAGTGAACTGAGGGTGTGTCATGTAGGCAGAAGTGTGGGCTATGCTGACCTAAGCACGAGCAGAGTACAGTCTGATTTCACACAGATCTCTTGCATCTGGTATAGGGATGGTACAGATGTGATGATGGTTAGTTCCACAAGCAGGTGGATAGTGGCAGTGCAGCCACATAGATGGGCGCAAACTCTGCATATAGGCAAATATCTGCATTTAGATCCATGCACACACTGTGAGTACACTGGCAGCCAACTAAAGTATAAGCATGAATCAAAATTCCTCCCCCTGAAATATTATTTTTCCGCTGGTGTTATGGACCTTGGTTTAATAAGCAAGGCTCTATGTGTTCTTGTATAATTACCAATGTAGAACTGGGTTTGCTAGTCTCTGCCTTGGACTATTATTGACCTTAGAGATCCATCTCCTCTCACTGTACACATTTTGCCTAAGCTATTTTTCATTCCTTTCTTGCAGGACTCATTTGTACCAGTTGACAATAAATAAAACCCACTATGTCCCATGTAATACCCAACCATGTGTTGCGTGTGGGACAGTCAGTTTGCATGGCACCCAAAGAAGAAGGAGGGGGTTTCAGACAAGTCATTCAGCCAAGAGGCATTCCGATGACAACTAAATACTCTTACTTCACTTCAGAAAAATGTGTCGGAAATATGACATCACAAGTATGTGCCAATAGTTTGGCTGATACAGCTCGGTACAGTGGTCAGAAACACAACTCCAGTTCATTATACAAGTCTGTGGAGGAAGCGCCTCACAACCCTATGAATGCTCACCAGCGTTTCCCAGAGAGTGTTGGAACTAACCCGCACAACATAATACATGGATCAGTACCCGAGGTCTGCAATGGAGGGGATCCTTTATCTCCATCACTGGACATATCCATAGATAACCTGAACCAGCTCATCTTGCAGCTGGATCCCACTTTCAAACCTTTGCCTCTTAACTCTGAGCTGGTGGTAAAAAGGCATGAGCCATGTAGTCAAGGGACTGTGAAGACCACCTGTCCTACAGGTAAATGAAGCACAAAAACATTCTAAGTAAAAATGTCCTATACTGAAACTCTGTTTTTTAAGCTAGTTCTCAGAATGTATGTCACTCAGATTGTTTACAATACTGATTTTCTACTGCTGTATAGTGAAGAATATTTTATTGAGCAGATACTTTAACAATATGTAGTGCTTTTCATTACCTTTGATTCAGGTTTATATCATGTCATAGTCATCTGTATAACCTGGTCCTTATTTAGCAGAAAGGATATCACAATTCTACAATTCTCTCATCCCTCATATTAATGGCACAGTTAATATCATCATACATATTGCACCTGACTCCTCAGTATTATATACAGAATACTGCATATGTACATATATATATATATATATATATTAGTAAAGTTGCACTCACAAGTAATAACCTTTCCACATAAGCTGGGGTGCACAAATCCAGGGATTTACCTGCTCCAGCAGTATCCCTATACTACTGTAGTTTAATAAGGAGAGCACTTACCAGTCTTTTTCAAGACCAGTAGTATAGCAGTGATTGTGACTGCTACACTATTGGTCTTGAAAAAGGTCCAGTTTGGTACCGAAACGTTGGCCCTGTATTTGCCGCTGATATGAGGTTTGATCAACTTTTTTTTGCACATATCCTGACGAAGGGGGAGACCCTGAAACGTTGATTTTGCACCAATACAAGTTTTTATGATTCAAAAGTCTCCGAGTGACGCCTCATCTTTCCATGGTGTATATATATATATATATATATATATATATATATATATTCCAGGGAGACCAGCACTCCATAGAAGCAATCAATAATACCTGAGTGCCCTCAAAAAAAACAGCTGAGTGGTCTAACTCACAGGTTCTCAAAGTCGGTCCTCAGGACCCCACACAGGGCATGTTTTGCAGGTCTCCTCACAGAATTGCAAGTGAAATAATTAGCTCCACCTGTGGACCTTTTAAAATGTGTCAGTGAGCAATTAATACACCTGTGCACCTGCTGGGTTACCTGCAAAACATGCACTGTGTGGGGTCCTGAGGACCGAGTTTGAGAACCACTGGTCTAACTAATAGTGGCAGATAAGGAGGCACTTCTCGGATTTTTATACCTCAATAATTGTCCATTTAATGCCCAATACAGAGTATATATGGTCATGAATCGGACATTTATTGAGGTTTGATAATCCGAGGAGTGTCTCCCTACCTGCCACTATATATATATATATATATATATATATACTTAAATATATACATACATACACAGTATATATATAATTTTTCATTTAAAGAATGTTTAACGGGTACTTAATTTATCTTAAGTGGTCATGTACATTTAATGTGGAAAATAAGGGAGTTCATGTAAATTGTTGCATATACTGTACTGATATTACACTTTTAATTTGTGGCACAGATTGATCTCAGGTACTGTAAGACTCACAAAGGTGTTGGAATCCTGTCTCAGATAGCCCAAAACCTTTGGGAAAATATATGCATGTTTCAGAAACAACAAGACCACAAAATAAAATGTGCATTTCTGCCAAATGTAGGTGGGACCACACCCCCAGTGAGATGCCACCACAGAACTATATGGAGTCCTGTGGCTATGGTAATGTTACATCTTGTATAACTGCAGCCAGACTCAACAAACATTTTATACAGCCACCTGAGGGCCTGGCAGATTAGTGAACTAAGGCACAGTACTGACTTGTTATGTTTCTGATCATCATGAAATGTGATGCCTGGAAGGCTTGCGTTTCCTGATGAAATCAGACCGACCCAGTGAGGCAGCATAAGCTATTAACTAAGAAAAGTTTGTCTTACCGTGAAGTTCCACAAGACGACCGTCATATTTGTTTCAAGTTTATGCTCGCAGGAGCAGGAGTGGTCCGTGATGTCACAGGATGCATAGACAATAAGACAGAGAGAGATTAGTATGGGGCTGCATAGCTTAAAGTGTTTAGATAAAACTGTGCCAGATTTGGAAGTTATGCAATAAAAACATTACTAACTGGGTTTTACGGCTCTTTCTGAAAAAATTTCATCAATGTCTATGTAGAAATCTAGTTATGTAAGCTAAAAAGCCAAACTTTTTCATTCAATAAAAAATAAACTTAATTATTGAGGCTTTCATATTTAAATATACAGTACATTGCTGTTTTACATTCTATATTGAATGTATTTAAATCAAGGGATGTGTGCTTTATAACATAGATCACTGCCGTAGGCAGCTTGGTAATTACCCTTTCTCCTGTTTTTTTTTTTTTTTACTTGGGCTGCTACTAACAATTGATTCAACAGATTTACCATGGCAACCACAGACATGTAGCACATGATATAGGGGACAGAAACTCTTTTAAATGCCCCACAGAGCTTTGTTTCTAATGTGACATACCCGCCCCCGCCTCCCCACTGGAACCACCACCACCACTACTGCTCTCACATGACTGCTAGAAAGCATTTATAAGGCAGCCATACTTGATTTCCTCTACAAAGGTTTTCAAATGGAAATAATGATTTGTAGGTGGATGGCTATGAAAAATTATTTGAAAAGTCTATGGTGGGATTGCTGCTTTTCTTTAAACACAAATTAATAGGATGTCCAGCAATGGAAGTTTCTGTCCTTAAACTGTGCCTCCACCATCATATATGTGATCCACCCACTGTAATCACCACATTTTTCTTGTTATAACTTCCAATGTTATCAAACTTACTGTTCTCCAGGTATCTCACTGAAGTATTTAGAAGGTGTTAAGTCTGTGTGTTAGAGGGATACCAGCATCTGGTCATGCTATCAGATGTCTCCTTCTCAGAGCTGTCTAGGCCCACTTACTAGGTTTCCAGGGCGATGAGTAGCAAATAATAAACCCGAGGGCATATAAATGTTTAGTAATTTATAGTAAAGGTAGGGATTCACAGTTTTCCGAGCCCGGAGCCCATATGCTATCTTAAGACGCATTCAATGAATAAAATGGACATCTTTTTCAAAGGCATGTGTTAATAGTCTAGTCTTTATTTTGATTTTAAAGTGTTTTGTTGCCTAGATATAATCACGCCTCTTTACAGGTACAAGCATGCTCTTAGATGTTCAGTACACTAAGGAACATTAATATTCTCAGACATTTGACTGCACTTTCCATGAGAGATTGACACAACCATTTTTGCTACAGGCTGTAAACTGTGATTGCTTTAAAAATCTGCTCTGATTTTCAAAATATAGCACTCTGGCAAAATAGGACAGTGAAATGTAAATTATGTCCTACAAGCTTCACCGATTATTTTTTTTTTTTATCAATATAGAGCAATTTATACTATTAAAGAAAATACATGAATAGTTAGGGTTGATTATTTTCAATTAATACAATAATTATAATTTAATTAGTCCCTTATTAAACTCATGCAATGCAAAACCAATAAGGAAAACACCACATACTGTTAAGAAATAAACATACTGTTTCTCTTTTCCCAGAAATTAAATGTGGCAGGGTGAATTCTACAAGAGTGGTTTGTCAGGAGAATATACAACGTTCTTCTAGTCCCACCCCAAAAGTTGAAGGCATTCTGATTGCTCGGGGAACACAAAACTGTACGCCCAATAGCAGCCTTATTTTCGGTGAGTCCCAATCACATGTCAGTGGGCACCAAGGTCATCATCAATATCCATCTGCTGCAAGTTCCTACCAAACCACTGAAATCATTGCTGTTCCACTTCAGAGGTCACGACAATACAACCCTACAATATCCACATCACTTGGCTCAGACAGCTCACATGACATAAGACCTTCATTCTTCAACAACGAGGGTTCCTTCATGTCTACAAGCCCTGGGTCAGACACCAGTTACATTCTGGGAAGGTGAGTACACCAACACTTGTCACCAATATTTGCAGAGAGGTTATTCAGGAGGGAAGATTATCAGCTCGGTAATTGTTCATGTTCTACATCAGGTATATAAAGGATGATTTAGGTTCCACCATAAAATGTAATGTCCTGTTTGTTTTACAGCACCCAGTCTCTTCAGTATGATGACTTTGATGGTCACCAATTTCCTTCAAGATTATCAGACAGCCCATTTGGGTCACTTGGCTCATTTTCCAATCTGAACAGCCCTAGTATCATGTCAACTACCACATCTATACATCACTTTGAGCACAAGGGCAGTTTTGACCACAAGTCCAAGACGTTTCCTCGCACTCCTACAAATGGCCATGCCAACAGTTGCCCCCCTTCTGTCAACAATTCTATTATGGACATCCCCATCCTTCTGGTTAACGGGTGCCTGGAAAACGGAGACAGCTCCCCCAAATCTTCAAGGCGGTTTCTGGGTGGAAACAGAAGAAAAAGTTCCTCCACGTTCAACAAAACCTGCTCTGAATCCTCTATTCCAACTTGCTCAGACAGTAAGTGACTTTCCCTATACAATTGCTGATATGGTAATGCACTAAGTAAAAAATGTCAAAATTAAGCTCATTAACTTATTGTATTATACTATTATATATTACTATTATACATGTATCTTAATGGACTACTTGGTTTTGCTTCTTGCTTAGGTACCATAAAAGAGGGGCAGCATGGCATGAAGTTTGTGATGGACACTTCCAAACACTGGTTTAAAGCCAACATCACACGAGACCAAGGTAAAATCATCTATACGCTTTCGGAAAATATGGTTTGTGGTTCAACATGAAAAAACTTCTAAGAGTTACTGTGGATCTTGTACAAGTCTATGATTTTATATAGCAATAGATAGCGAGTCTACAGTATTTATGAAAAATTATAGTCCAGGGATGTGATATATGAGAGTGTAAAATTTATCACAAAAAAAGTGTAAAATGTGTATACCTCTTTTCTCAGTAACCGAACATGATTCTAAACATGGCAAAAAAAACCTATGCTTACAATTTTACAGACCACAAAAGCTATTTTTATATTTTAATGGTGCCTGCACACTCATAAATCATTCCGACACAGTGAGACAATTTATAATCTAAAATAACCCACAGTCAGAGTTGAGCGTGTTATCTTGACCATTGTCTAAAATCATCCTTCGTATGACTCATTCTGATCCTCCTGCTATCACATGGAAAGAGTGGGAACAGGGTTGTGTCTATGTTGCCTTCGTGGTAAGGACCTGGATGTGACAAAACAAGAGGGCAGGAAAGAACTTCCGCCCTTACAGCACCTAAATGTCTTCTTCGTTCTCCGTTCGTTTGGGGGATTTATTTTTTCTATGCAGCATTGGACCCTCGCCACGCTTCGGGCTCGGTGTCTCGCTCCACTCTGCTTCGCTCGCCACACTTTACTATTACAAATAGTATGTGACATGGACCCAGGGGGTTATGGGAAAGGTCCTCTCCACGAAGGTAATCTAGACGCTACCATGGCTACAGTAATGAGTGACCAGGGTTTCTGTTCTTTTTACTATTACTTTTATATTTATATTCTCCTTTATAAATTAATGGAAATTTCATGATAATCAGCATATTTTACTTTCATTCCTGGAGTCCTTAATAATTGGAAACATGGTACTGACAGCACTTCTCACCTTCAAGCCAATCTGTTGGTGCATGTAGTGAGAACTTGAGTAGGAGGACATATCTTTACCGCTCACCGTGATTTTGTGTTTAACTGATCATTACCAAACATGGTAAAAATACAATGTCCTACTGTAACTCACACTCCCCTTTAGTTTGTTCCTTTGTCTAGGAATTGATCTGAATGCAGCAACAAATTTGTTAGCAAATGAGTAAAACCATGTGCACTACAGGAGGGGCAAATATAACATGTGCAGAGAGAGTTAGATTTGGGTGTGGTGTATTCAAACTGAACTCTAAATTGCAGTGTAAAAATAAAGCAGCCAGTATTTACCCTGCACAGAAACAAAATAACCCACCTAAATCTAACTCTCTCTGCACATGTTAGATTTGTCTCTCCTGCAGAGCACATGGTTTTGCCCAACTGCTAACAAATTTGCTGCTGCGATCAGATCTGAATTAGGCCCTAAGATCAGTTATTCAGGATGGTGAGCTAATAATAACAGGCATATCTCCCAACAAGTTTGGTGGTTTCAGCTGGACAATTCTGTAGTAAGCTCTGTGGCCTATTTGGTTATAGATATAGCCAAATTGAGGAGTCAAGTGTAGAGCATCCTAGGGTAGCCTACATAGTTTGGGAGTAGTGCATAGGTGATTTCAGTTTTTAAATGTTGAATTCAAGTGGTATGGGCATAAGTGCGCTCAGTGACTGACAAAAAATATTCCTTTATCCCCTGTTTATGGCAAGACTGATGAAAACAAGATTTTTGGGGGGCATTAATTAACACAATAAAAATCTTTGCAATGATGTGTTTCAGTGTAAGTGTTAACTAAATAGGCATTTCTTATTTTATACACAGCCATTGAGTTCCTGAAGGACAAAGTGCCTGGAACATTCATTATACGAGACAGCACATCTTACCGAGGATCCTTTGGGCTGGCCATGAAGGTCCCAGGAATGCCATCAAAAACAGGTTTGTGTACTGTCTCAATCAGTATCAGTAACACACAAACAGTAGTGGCAGCCATTTTGGGAGATGACCCAATATTTACAAGAAAGCAGCTGAAGAAGTAGGGGTCACAAGGCTAGCAGACAAGAGATCTCGGTGCAGAATCAAGGTTTTATGCCATGTTAGCTGACTGAGCTTAGTGATCAGGCACAGAGTGGCTGCATTTATTGTATGCAGATTAGGAATGGTCACTGGCATGTTAACCATTTGTGTGTACCATTGGTGGTGAACTTCGATTATATAAAATCATCCATAGGGAAACCATCAACGGTTTCACCCACCGATGGTCATCCTTGCTCTATTACTCAATGTGCTGTGGGCCAATCAGAGCTGGTAGCGAGGGGCTAAGCTCTGGCCAGGACGGCACCAAGGTCAAAAATATTACTGGGGGGGGGGGGGGCTCTGTGCCATTGATGGTGGAGAACAACTGGATCTGCACCATCACTAACAAAACTATCTAACATTAGTGGTTAACCATCTAAAGTCAATGGCCAACCCTAATGCAAGTATCAGGTAAAATTGAATCAATCATCAGAATAATTTATAATTTTACATTACATTTCTGAACTTTTTTTGTGAATAATAGAAAGAGTAATAGCCAGTACACATGGTCAGAGATGTGTGCTGCGCGATCTAACATACCGCTCAGCGCACATCTCTCCCCCGCTCAGCATAGTGTACTGAGCGAGGGGGTGGATGGGGAAGGTGCTCATTTCATCCAGCGGGTGCATGCAGGCCAATCTAGCCGCGCATCGCTATCGCCGTGGGGCATACACACGGAGAGATCCGTGCTTAACTTCTAAGCAATCTAGTCAGATTGCTTAGATTTTAAGCATGGATCTCTCCGTGTGTCCCCTTAAAGGCCCATATAGACGGGCCGATGCAGGAGAGATGTGTGCTGAGCGAACCACTCAGCACACATCTCTCCCGCCGCTCAGCACAGCACGATCTGTGCTGAGCATGCGGGGGGAGACGGGGGCCGCTCACTTCACCCAGCGGGTGAAATGAGCGACCTGCTAGATTGGCCTGCATGCAGGCCAATCTAGCACCAGCGATAGCGATGCGCGGGGCTGCGCATCTGTTAGGATCTCCTGCTCTGTGCTGCCACGTCGCCATGGCAACCGGGAGGCAAGTGTTAGCGAAGTAACCTGAGCGCAGCTGATACTCCGGTCCGGGTTTTTACTGTGTAGTGGTTACAGGCTCTGTGCACGGCAGAGAATCCGGCGCTGGTTTTGTGCTCACAGTCTGTGAGGTCTGAGTGGGGCGTGGACAGCACCTGCTATATAAACCATCCTCTCAGGCTAGGCAAATGCTGCTGAATCTTTGTTTGTTAGTCAGTTCCAGAGAGTTAGCTAGTACAGTGTGACTTTGTATTTACTTGTTGCTTACTGCGAATAGGCCTTGGGATTCGGTACTTCATTCTGCCAATCCGGACCTAGCAGTAAGACTGGAGTCAGTTGTTTGACCTGCTGGGGTTCTTTTGCTATTCTGTGAACCCAGCAGGTTTGCGGCTGTACTCTCAGACCTGCTTGCTTAATCCTCCCTCACTGTGCAGGGCGTCCAGGTGTCAGTTTAGTGGCAGTAAGCTGAACCTTTGCCCTGCAAGTGGGGGTTAGGATTGTGGATACTCTCCTTGTGTCTATATTTCTATCTCTGACCAAGGAGTTTATTCCCACACCCGTTGGTAACCCTTTGGGGTTTTTTCTGTTGCTCTTAGCAACATCATTTCAGGTGCTCCACGTGTGAAATCGCTACACATCGCTTCATTGTCCGCTCTATTCCATCTGAGCATTCCTGACACTAGGGAGACACCCAATTCCTGAGCCTTTGGGCTTCTCCGTTCACTTTGTCTTTATTAGTTATTCCATCACCTCCTTTGTATGTTATGTTATACTGTCTGTGGGTTCGTTTGCTTCGCTTCCCTCTCTGATCATACACCAGTATACTCCTGTTAGCACTGGTGTGCGTAACATATTCAGCAGCCCTACTCCTGTTGAAATTTTGTGGGAATATGGAGCATACCCCTCAAAATACTTTGCAACAGGTGGTCGATCAGGTGCAGGTCCTGACTCGACAATTTAATGAGATGTCCATTAAAATGAACACCCCGCAGGCCGCTAGCGGAGCTCCCGCAGCAGCAGCGGCAAGTTCAGGGGTTAAGGAGCCGAAAGTAAATCTCCCGGATCGTTTTTCTGGAGATCGCTCGCAGTTCTTTTGTTTCAAGGAGAGCTGTAAGCTATATTTCAGGCTTAGGCCCCAGTCTTCTGGGTCGGAGATTCAGCAGGTGGGCATGGTGATTTCCTTGCTACAAGGAGACCCACAGGTCTGGGCATATGGGTTACAGCCTGACTGTCCGTCGCTTAAAAGTGTTGATGCTTTTTTTACGGCACTGGGCATTTTGTATGATGACCCTGACAAGATGGCTTCAGCCGAGGCTCAGAGTACGGTTCTTAAGCAAGGGCGACGGCCAGCTGAGGTTTATAGTACGGAGTTTCGGAGGTTGGCTCATGATACCCAGTGGAATGACCCAGCCCTGAGAAACCAGTACCGAAGGGGCCTTTCTGACCAGATAAAGGACCAACTGGTACAATATCCCTCGCCTGATAGCTTAGATCAGCTCATGCAGTTATTCATCCGGGTGGATAGACGGCTGAGAGAGCGTAGGCTTGAAAGGGAGACCGCAGTTTCCTTTTTTCCCAAGGGAACCTCAGACTCTGAGGAATATTCCGAGGAGCCTATGCAGATTGGGGCTACCCGCCTCTCCTCGCGTGAGAAGACGCGGAGGAGACAGCAGGGTTTGTGTTTGTACTGTGGGAATAAAGGTCATGTTGTAGTATCATGCCCAGAAAAAACGGAAAACTTCAGGGCCTGAGGGTGATGGGAAATATCCTGTCAGGCCAGAAGTCAGAATTTCCCAAAAAGACTTTTCTCATTCCGGTGACTTTGGAGATCCTCGGTCAAACTGTCAAGACTGAAGCCTTTGTTGACAGTGGGGCCGATGGGGTTTTCATGGACCGTCAATTCACCCTGGAACACTCTGTTCCCTCAGTACCTTTGGCATCAGAGATTGAGATCTGTGGGTTAAACGGGGAACCATTGTCCCAGGGTAAAATTACCTCCTGCACCAGCCAAATTCCTTTGTTTATTGGAGCCACACACTCTGAAAAATTGTCTTTTTATGTGACTGTCTGTTCTTTTGCCCCATTGGTTTTGGGGTTACCCTGGTTAAGGGCCCATAACCCTCAATTTGACTGGGTCTCTGGGCAGATTCTTAGTTGGGGTAGTGATTGTTTCAGGAGTTGCTTGAGCCTTCCAGTCAGGCTCTCGCAGCTAAGTTTGCCAGGATTGCCAGGATGTTATGCAGATTTTGCGGATGTGTTCTCCAAAAAAGTTGCGGAGGTGCTACCTCCCCATCGCCCCTATGACTGTGCCATTGATTTGTTGCCGGATGCTAAGCTTCCCAAGAGCAGGTTGTACTCCCTGTCACGTCCTGAGACTCAGGCTATGGCAGAGTACATTCAGGAGAACTTGGCTAAGGGATTTATCAGACCCTCACAGTCCCCAGTTGGGTCGGGGTTCTTTTTCGTGGGTAAAAAGGACGGTTCATTGCGACCCTGCATCGACTTCAGGGAATTGAACCGTATCACGATTAAAAACTCGTACCCACTGCCTCTCATTTCGGTTTTGTTTGACCAGCTTCGTACTGCCACCATTTTTTCTAAGATTGACCTACGCGGTGCTTACAATCTAATCCGAATAAGAGAGGGGGATGAATGGAAGACTGCCTTTAATACCCACTCAGGGCATTATGAATATTTGGTGATGCCTTTTGGGCTCTCTAATGCCCCGGCAGTCTTCCAGGAATTCATGAACGATGTGCTCAGGGAATATTTGGATAGATTCTTAGTTGTTTATCTAGATGACATCCTAATCTTCTCTCATTCCCTGGAGGAACATCGGAAGCACGTACGCTTAGTCCTCCAGAAACTCAGAGACCACCAGCTTGGGGCGAAGCTGGAGAAGTGCGAGTTTGAAGTCCAGCAAATCGCATTTCTAGGGTATATTATCTCCTCAGAAGGTTTCCAAATGGAGGGTTCTAAGGTACAGGCAGTCCTGGATTGGGTGCAGCCCACTAGTTTGAAGGCGCTTCAGCGTTTTCTGGGCTTTGCGAATTTTTATAGATGGTTTATCGCTGGATTTTCGTCTATAGTGGCCCCCTTGGTGGTACTCACTAAGAAAGGGGCGGATGTTGCTCACTGGTCTTGTGAGGCCAAAGCGGCCTTTGCCCGTCTCAAAAGGGCATTTGTCTCGGCCAAGGTGCTGCGACACCCAGATCCAGAGCGTCCTTTTGTGGTAGAAGTGGATGCCTCTGAGATAGGTATTGGGGCAGTGCTCTCTCAGATGGGGGTGTCTGATAATCGCCTTCATCCCTGTGCTTACTTTTCCCGTAAATTTTCGTCTGCCGAGATGAATTATGATGTGGGTAACCGGGAATTGTTGGCTATAAAGGATGCACTCGGGGAGTGGAGACACTGGCTTGAGGGGGCTAAGTTTGTGGTCTCAATTCTCACCGACCATAAGAATCTGGCATATTTAGAGTCAGCGAAGCGGCTCAATGCCAGGCAGGCACGATGGGCTTTGTTTTTTGCTCGCTTTAATTTTTTGATAACATATCGCCCTGGGTCAAAAAACATCAAGGCTGATGCGCTCTCGGGGAGTTTTGCTCCAGTTCAAGAGACCACCGAGGAGCCATTGCCCATTGTGTCCCCATCATGTATTAAAGTGGGCATTACCCAGGACCTCTTGTCATTAGTCCTTAGAGCACAGGAGCAGGCTCCTCCAGGCCTTCCGGTAGGTCTCTTGTTTGTGCCTCCTAGGTTAAGACAGCGAGTGTTCCTGGAATTCCATGCCAAGAGGTCGGCAGGGCATCCGGGTATTGCCAGAACTCGGGAGTTGCTGTCTAGGGCGGTGTGGTGGCCCTCGGTGGCTAGGGATGTGGATCAGTGGGTTCGGGCATGTGACGTTTGTGCCCGAAATAAAACTCCTAGAGGGGTTCCTGTCGGCCCATTACATCCACTCTCTATTCCGTCTAAGCCATGGACCCACATTTCCATGGATTTTGTGGTGGACTTGCCCAAATCCTCGGGGATGACAGCCATTTGGGTTGTCGTTGACAGGTTTTCGAAGATGGCACATTTTGTTCCACTGGTTGGGTTGCCATCGGCCAGACGCCTGTCTGAGTTATTTATGCAGCATGTTGTGCGCCTCCACGGGTTGCCACTTGATGTGGTCTCTGACCGTGGATCCCAGTTTGTAGCCAAATTCTGGAGGGCATTTTGTTCTGATCTCCAGATTTCTGTGAGCTTGTCGTCAGGCTACCATCCACAATCTAATGGGCAGACTGAGAGGGTGAACCAGTCCTTGGAGCAGTTCCTCAGGTGTTATGTCTCCAAGTGTCATACTGACTGGGTTGCTCATCTGTCCATGGCGGAGTTTGCCTATAACAACGCGGCTCACTCACTACAGGGATCTCTCCCTTCCTTTGTGTGTATGGGCATCATCCTAAGGCCAATTCTTTTGACCCCCTGGATTCCACGCCTGGTGGTTCCTCTGTTGTTTCGGTCCTTAGAGGTATTTGGAGGAAAGTGAAGAAAGCCCTTGTGTCTGTGTCATTAGTGACCAAAAGGGTTTTTGATAAGCGGAGAAGACCCTGCAGCTTCAAATTAGGAGACTTCGTCTGGTTGTCCACCAAGAATCTGAAGTTGAGACAGCCATCTCATAAGTTAGGCCCTTATAAGATCACCAGGGTTATCAATCCGGTGGCATTTCAGTTAGATCTGCCCCGTTCATTGGGTATCAATAAAACATTTCATTGTTCCCTTTTAAAACTGGCGGTTAGTAATCCTTCTTCCAGTGGAAGACCTTCTCCTCTTCTGATACGGGGTCAGAGGGAGTTTGTGGTTGAAAGGGTTCTTGACTCCAAGATGGTTCGGGGTCGGCTGTAATTTTTGGTGCACTGGAAGGGGTATGGCCCGGAGGAGCGGTCGTGGGTGCGCAGTTGTGATCTTCATGCCCCCAGACTGATACGCTCTTTCTTCTCGCAGTTCCCCGATAAACCCGTGGTAGGGGTTCTTTGACCCCTCGTCAGAGGGGGGGGTACTGTTAGGATCTCCTGCTCTGTGCTGCCACGTCGCCATGGCAACCGGGAGGCAAGTGTTAGCGAAGTAACCTGAGCGCAGCTGATACTCCGGTCCGGGTTTTTACTGTGTAGTGGTTACAGGCTCTGTGCACGGCAGGGAATCCGGCGCTGGTTTTGTGCTCACAGTCTGTGAGGTCTGAGTGGGGCGTGGACAGCACCTGCTATATAAACCATCCTCTCAGGCTAGGCAAATGCTGCTGAATCTTTGTTTGTTAGTCAGTTCCAGAGAGTTAGCTAGTACTGTGTGACTTTGTATTTACTTGTTGCTTACTGCGAATAGGCCTTGGGATTAGGTACTTCATTCTGCCAATCCGGACCTAGCAGTAAGACTGGAGTCAGTTGTTTGACCTGCTGGGGTTCTTTTGCTATTCTGTGAACCCAGCAGGTTTGCGGCTGTACTCTCAGACCTGCTTGCTTAATCCTCCCTCACTGTGCAGGGCGTCCAGGTGTCAGTTTAGTGGCAGTAAGCTGAACCTTTGCCCTGCAAGTGGGGGTTAGGATTGTGGATACTCTCCTTGTGTCTATATTTCTATCTCTGACCAAGGAGTTTATTCCCACACCCATTGGTAACCCTTTGGGGGTTTTTCTGTTGCTCTTAGCAACATCATTTCAGGTGCTCCACATGTTAAATCACTACACATCGCTTCATTGTCCGCTCTATTCCATCTGAGCATTCCTGACACTAGGGAGACACCCAATTCCTGAGCCTTTGGGCTTCTCCGTTCACTTTGTGTTTATTAGTTATTCCATCACCTCCTTTGTATGTTATGTTATACTGTCTGTGAGTTCGTTTGCTTCACTTCCCTCTCTGTTCATACACCGGTATACTCCTGTTAGCACTGGTGTGCGTAACAGCATCGCTATCGCTGTTAGGGCTACACACGGAGCGATCTTGCTGAAAATCTAAGCAATCTAGTCAGATTGCTTAGATTATCGCTACGTATGTATCCCCCTTAAGTGTAGCCAAAGCTCGGATCTTCAATGTACCGTAATTAATTGCCTGATTGAAAGTAACCTCTATATTAATTCTTTGTTCTTTGATCTCAGTGATTGAAGTTATCTTGCATCTACTCTATTGGCTTACTTGTAACATACTCTATCTGAAATGAACAATGCAGTTATTTATTGCCACTTTAATTTCTATACAAACTGTTTTTTGTCTTTTGTATGAAAAGAAAAGTGACTGTAAGTGAATGTTACAGGTACAGTACTTTAAGATAACATTAGTCACTGGGAATCTGGGATGGTGATAATTAGCAAGGACTTTGCCAAGTGTACATTGCAGTAGAGTGTCTGACTCACAGTGACTCACCTCACTTACATCTTACAATTAGATAAGTCTTTTTATATGTTCCGATGAAGTCTTGCCACTTATCCTATGTTGCAAGATCCAGGAGGGATCAAGAGAATGAACTATTATTACCAACTTACAGTATATAGCACCTAGAGTGAGTGTGATAACCTATAATGTAATCAGCACTGTTTACAGATGTTTACCAGTAGTATACATTGTAACATAGTATCTGAGGTTGAAAAAAGACAATTGTCCATCGAGTTTAACCTGTTAGTGATCTCCTATGCTGTAATATTTTAAGACTAATTTTAACTGTGGTGAAAGTTTAGCCGTTATGTCAAGTACTCCTTTTTTTAATTATATTTTATTTTATTTTATTACTATATGCATTATTTACCCTCTTACTAGTACTATCATAGTATTACTACTCTCTCAGGCAGGGAATTCCAAATATGTATTGTCCTTACTGTGAAGAAACCTTTCTGTCTCTGTGTGCAAAATCTCCTCTTCTCTAACCTAAGCGAGTGTCCACGTGTCCTTTGTGATAATCTTACCAAAAACAAATCCCCCGCTGGCTCTGTGTATTGACCCTTTATAAATTTGTAAATGTTAATAATGCCCCCTCTTAATCTCCTTTTTTCCGGTGTAAACATGCCTAGCCTATCAAGCCTTTTCTCGTATTCTAGCATCTCCATCCCCTTAATCAATTTGGTTGCCCGTCTCTGCGCCTTTTTTAGTTCCATGATATCCTTTTTGTAGTAAGGTGCCAATAGTTGTGCGCAGTATTCGAGATGTGGCCTCACCAGTGATTTATATAATGGGAGTATAACACTCTCATCCCTTGCATCAATTCCCCCCTTTTACATGCTAATACCTTGTTTGCCTTTTTTGCCGCATTCCTACTTTGGGTACTGCTGCTAAGTTTGTTATCTATGTGAACACCTAAATCTTTTTCCAATACAGAATCCCCTAGTTTTTCCCCAATTAGTATGTAGATAGTATTTTTGTTCTTGTTATCAAAGTGCATTACAGATGGAGCCGAACTCATCTGAGGCGGTTCCATCGCATACGAGCACTCCTGGCATGACTAGGTCATCCATCCGCCTAGTTACGCCGGGAGCGCACTGAGACGCTCCCATTTTAGTGAATGGGGTGTGTGCATGTCACGGGCGCGTGCGTGTCACAGACGCGTGTGTGCCCTGGACCCGGTGATAGACGAGCGTGCCCAGGCACAGACGGAGCCACGATTAGCGTGGCTCCATCTGTACCTTACATTTGTCTATATTGAACCGCATTCTCCATTTTGCTGACCATGATTCCAATTTAAATAAGTCGTTCTGTAGAGACTTAGCATCCCCCTCTGAATTTAAAACCTTACACAATTTGGTATCATCTGCAAAAATTTACACTATACCCTCCTTGCTTGCTAGGAATACCCATACAATAATGGTTTGCTTACTTGTTAAATGTCTGCTTTAACACTATAAAATATATGTAATGTTCCACTTAGAAATTGTATTATATCTGAAAAGAGGAGAGCATATTCATTTTTAAATTAATAAAATTAATTGCATGAAGATAAAATTAATAACTTTGCAATGCATATGCCTTTGTTTAATGGGCCCTACACACATGCCGATCCGTCGCCGGGGATACGGCCGACGGGGGACCCGGCGGCGGGGGGGAGATGACGGGGGAGTGAAGTTTCTTCACTCCCCCCGTCACCCGGCACCATAGCACTGCATGCTAATATGAACAATCTCATCCATATTGGACTGCATGCATAAGCGGCGGGGCACCAACGATTAACGAGCGCAGGGCCTCGCATCGTTAATCGTTGGTGCCTACACACAGAACGATATGAACGAGTTCTCGTTCATTTATGAACGAGAATGTTCATATCATTCTGTTTTATCTGCTAGTGTGTAGGGCCCAAAAGATGCAGTCTGGACCCATGTGTTTATTTGTTTAGCTGTACTGTATATTTATGTACCATTAAGAATATTAAGAGCTGAATTTACAAAGCAGCACTTTTCGAAGTCACCACGCCTTTGATGGAGTCGACTGCTGGATTTAAAGGAGCAATTACATTCGATAAAAAACACACTTAGTTTTGTATTTATTAAAATTGCCACTTTAAATCTATTAACTAAAAGATTCTCATGAATATCGGTTACACTCAGAAAGTGGCTGCCTACAATGTGTGTGGGTGATGAGGGTGCTTAAATGTCTATGTGCATACATGTAAATATAAATGTAAAAAGCATTCAGATTAAACAAAAACATTCATCAATACAGGTATCCAATCATTGAGCAGAATTTCAATACAATTATTGCTGTTTCCATAGGTAACACAACAAATGAACTTGTACGACATTTCTTAATTGAATCATCTGCAAAAGGCGTCCATCTAAAAGGTGTTGCGGAAGAGCCGTATTTTGGTGAGTGTGACTAAGGCTTATATCTAGTAGTTATAGTCACATATTTCTGTAGTGCATACCACTGATCATGCATTATACTCTATTACAGGTAGCCTCTCTGCCCTGGTGTATCAGCATACTATCACCCCATTATCGTTACCATGCAAGCTGCTCATCCCAGATAAAGGTATGTCAAAATCATAGTTCATGGACACAAAGCCTTGATTGATCTACTTTTAATCCATCTTGATACATTTTTTTAATTTATCAGAAATTAATTACTGGGATTTAGCCACAATGCTTACATCTCCTACCAAATGGGCAGGGTTTTTCCTCTTTCGCCCATTAATCCTCTTTCCCCTCCAGTCCTGCAGACCAGTGACATGTGGTGAGGCAAATACATAAAATTATTAGAATAATACAACTATGACTGCACCTCCTAACTGTCCCGTTTTTTTGGACTGCCCTGCTGTCCCACCCGCGGACTGCAGTGTCCCGCAGTGGGGGGGGGGGGGGGGGGGTGCAGTTCGGAGGTCCCGGCAGTCACTGCTCTGTTTAGCAGAGCAGCGGTGAATAGACGCTGTGCGCATGCGCACAGCGTCTATTCACTGGAGACAGAGGGAGAGACAGAGGGAGAGGGGGCATGCCGGCAGCTCACAGAGCGCTGGCCATGCCCCCTCAGTGACAGAAAACAAAACTGGGGTGTGGCAAGCGGTCGCAGCATTCCCCCAAAGCCATACCCCCTTTTGCCGAGACCACGCACCCTTTTCGGACGGGCGTGCTTCGCCGCGCATAGGAGTCCCGGGTCAGCATTCTCCAAAGTTGGGAGGTATGCTATGACTATAAAACTGATTAAAATAATACAAATATTATTGTATTATATAGAGTAATACAAAAGTTTTAATTATCTTCTTTGTATTATTGTAATCATTTTTGTAGTCAAAACTCTAGAGTATACTGGAGTATGACAGGTAAGCCTTTGCCTTCACTGCCTACCCTGGCCACACATCACTGCTGCAGACAGACCTTTACTCTTTTATTAGTGCAGTATATGATCTTCTTTTCTGCAAGTAAAGCTCCACGGCAACAGTGAAAGCCCTCACTAACTCACTGACTCATCACAGTGATAAAAGTGGAGAAGTGAGCCAGTGGAGAAGCTGCCCATGGCAACCAATCAGCTGCTCTGTATACTTTTATAGTATGCAAATTATAAATGTTACGTCAATGCTGATTGGTTGCCATGGGCAAATTCTCCACTGGCTCACTTCTCAACTTTTATCACTGCTTAGTAAATGTCCCCCTTATTCTCATATGTCCCGATATGTTAGGAAGCTGAAATTTTAACATATGTATTCTGCAGGTGGGAAAAAGGAAAACTACGTAATTAGAATTTTAATAGATCTCCCCTAAGGGGATGAACATAGGGTTGACATAATGATGTCATTACCGATGCGTGGCTTGCGTTGCGTAAACGAAAATTGGATCAAAATTTGCATTGCACCTGCAGTCTGTAGAAATTAATAAACTACAAAAATGGTCCTGTCACTTTTTACCATATCTGCTACGGGTGCTCCTCGGGAAACGCCAAGAAACATGGATTAATATTTACTTACATTAATACGTCTCAAATTTACATCTCTATAGATTTACCAAATTTTGAACACTAATTTATATTTATAACTGTGAAAATCAGAAATTCTCGTGTGAAGACTGGGTAGAACAGCCAGTATATATATATATATATATATATATATATATATAAGATAGCATGGGTCCGGCACTCCTCGATGAAATCCACTATTGCATCGGTGCCTTCACATGTACTGCTGTACACAAATATAGTTACCCCAGTGCGGCACTCGACTCATAATAAACGGTCCGTTTATTATGAGTCGAGTGCCGCACTGGGGTAACTATATATATATATATATAAATATATATAAATATACCAAACTCCAAAAGCCGGCACTCCATGGAAGTCAATGTAATACCTTGCCAGGATGCTCTCCTGGGGCCTGCCAACCCCCTACCATACAATCCAAAAGACAGAGGCACTCCCAGACTTCAAACTACTTCAAAAATCGTGGTGATTTATTCAACGTTTCGGGGTACTGCCCCCCATCATCAGGACACACACCTGATGACGGGGGGCAGTACCCCGAAATGTTGAATAAATCACCACAATTTTTGAAGTAGTTTGAAGTCCGGGAGTGCCTCTGTCTTTTGGATTGTGTGTATATATATATATATATATATACACACACACACACACACACACACACACACACACACACACACAGGTTGAGTATCCCATATCCAAATATTCCAAAATACGTAATATTCTGAAATACAGAATTTTTTGAGTGAGAGTGAGATAATGAAACCTTTGTTTTCTGATGGCTCAATGTACACACACTTTGTTCAATACACAAAGTAATAAAAAAATATTGTATTAAATGACCTTCAGGCTGTGTGTATAAGGTGTATATGTAACATAAATGCATTCTGTGCTTAGACTTAGGTCCCATCCCCATGATATCTCATTATGGTATGCAATTATTCCAAAATACGGAAAAATCCGATATCCAAAATACTTCTGGTCCCAAGCATTTTGGATAAGGGACACTCAACATGTGTATATATATATTAAAAAAATATTCCTTTACTTGCTTGTTGTTTCTAACACAGTACACTCTGTCATAGTATGAGCACTTCATAGCAATAGTTAATATAATATAAAAATACATAAATTCTGTTTAAAGTTCTCTCAATGACTCCTATTATCCAGATGGCATAGCCAGTGTCGGCACTGTATAACTGCACAGAACGAGTGTAATGCTAAAAGAAATAAGGAGAGCACAAAACAAAATATACAGATGGAATAGAATAGAATGTATATTGCAGTAAGCAATACAGTACGGCTAATCACTACATGGAGAACTGATGCCATCTTGTGACAGATTTCTAATTAGTTTAGCTGTGAAGAGATTGGGATATTTGACTTTTGAAAAGAAACATATATTTTGTTAAATGGTGAGATGGTCATTGCAATATAGTTTTCTTCATATGTTGTATATCCCCCCTCATAAATGATATGAATAAAACAAGGTATCAAGAATTTCTGTTACAAAATACACATAGAATACACAAGTGAACAAAGGGCTTTCACTGCTGTAAGATTGTAAACAGTGACCTTACTTATCTATGATTATAACAATATTATGTTGATTATATAGTAAAAAAACTTGTTTATTATAAGTTAATCAAATAGTACTTCCTACTACCCGCAGCTGCTATCACAGACATAGAAAATATATGTATTTTAGCTACAAGAATTTGGAAAAACATATAGTATTTTGTTCAGATTAGATGGGCCAAGTGGTTCTTATCTGCCGTCAAAATCTATGTTTCTATGTTTCATCGATCTAATGTTTGTTCTTTATCCTGAATGTTTAATGTTGAAATGATGAGAGAATTTTTTTTTTTAAATATTATATTTTCCTATACAGCTCATAGTGATTGTGACAGCAGCCCTGATTCTTTCCCAGATGCTGTTTCAGAGCTCAAGTCTTCTGCAGGTGAGCTGAAGGTCCCAAGTATGAAAGTAACATATATCTTGTCAACCTATGTTAATAGGAATTATGTTATGAGGCATTTATTATCCATGAGCATAATATACAAATACGTCCGTCATACACGATAATGCAAATTTCTGGGTAATGTTATTTCATTTTGCACTGCAGAATACACTCACTTATGCAAATAAGGACAAATGGGAAAAGAAAAAGCTGTAAAATATGCATGTAACTATTAGATGCTTATATACTGTAAATGGCTAGGCTTTTAGGAGTGAGCATACTGTAGATGAAAATGACACAATGAATAAGCCATAAAACTAGTGACAGGTCTACAACATGCCAATCCCTGCCCAAGAAATAAAAATGACCGGGCTTTTGTATCCATCTACAGCATGCAACGTCTTATATCTGAACTCGGTCAGCACAGAGACCCTTACTGGATCCAATGCCATCCAGAAAGCTGTGACTGCTACTTTTGAACGGGCCGACCTCACTGTGCCAACCATCGTCAACTTCAAAGCCACAGAACAAGGCGTCACCCTGACTGACGTCCAACGCAAGTAAGTATTTCATTCCTTAAACATGTCCTTGTGATGGAATCACTTTCGTTGTGATCAGCCAGACTGACCTCTTTCTTGCTTTGTCTTTCCAACAGAGTATTTTTCAGACGTTTCTATCCTGTCTCGTCCCTCAGTTTCTGCAGTGTAGATCCTGAACTTAGAAAGTAAGTGGTCTCAAAAACATATTTCATGTACGGCAGAACAAAATGCAGGGATATAGAAATGATAGGAAGTATTTTACTGTTTAATGCAATATCATGCAGGATGGTTACAGTACATGTGCACTTGCTGCTTATATTCTGTGGAGTGCAGGTAGCTTAGTAGCTAGTGATATCACTGAGGAACAGCAGTCACACAGTGAAGATTGTCATTTTGTTGAAACAACTGACATGTATGAGAACGCAGCCATTCACTCAGAGCTGTCTGTACATTTAGCATCAAAGGTGCCTCTCTGTGAGGTCACGTATTTCTGGCGAAAATATCACATAAGAACAAACAATTGTGCAGACAGCATTCCGGACAAATGTGCTCCAGACTGTATGCCATATACATTTAGTTACAAATTAACACCAGTTATTTCAGGTTATTATATAGCTCAATAATACTCTATCTTCTCAATAGATTATTATGGAATAGATCATTGTCTAAAACAGCTGTTTACTTGCTTTTTAAAGACAATGACCTTTGGACTGAATACATTTTAGCTTTTTAACTACACATTTACCTAACTTGGCAAAACAGTTCAAAAGGAGCCTTCTTATACCTACAATAGATGAAAATAGCCCTGATTCCACAGAGCAGTATGACAAACAAACGTTGCTCAACTGTATTTTTTAGCTCGAGCTCAAATGTCAATGCACCATAGTTCTGGGATCCCATGGGCCCTAGGCAACACTCTGATTTGGGGCCACCCTTTCACCTTGAACAACATACAAAGCAGGTTACAGTAATGCAAAACCTTCAGGTTCCTCTTTACCCTAGGCAGCTGATTTGCTTTCCTTAATGTAGGGGCAGACAACATGTGGCACTCCAGCTGCTGTGGAACTACACATCCCAGCATGCTCTACCACAGTTTTCCTGTTACGCCATGCTTGGGATATGTAGTTCCAAAGCAGCTGTAGTGCCACATGTTTCCTATCAGTGGTCTAATGGATGGATTCTGTGGAACCTTACTACCTTAATACCCAAAGATTGTGCTCCTCTGTAAAAAAGAAAAAAAATCTGATATAAAATGCTGGTATGTATGTTGCAATAGGACGTTATATAAATAATGTTATTTATTATTATAATGAACATGTAAGCAGTTGATGGTTATGTTCTGCAGGACTTGTTGGGACAAGGTAAGGGTGTAGTCCTGATTTCCACCCTATAATGCTGCATAAAACAAAGGATAGCTGGAGGGAAAGAATGTAAAGAAGCGGTTATACCACCTCTAGACTGGATGTAGTCTGAGGTTCCTCATCACTGTGTACAGCAGCTCACGCAGTAGAGGTGGGGCAGGTGTCTAACTTTAAGGAACTCTAGTTTCAATACAATTTTGTGATTACCTCCCTTGAAAAAAATAAAGCCATGTCTCTCTTCCACATCGCTATATCATCTAAGACAGGCATTCCCAACCTAGGTCCTCAAGACACACAGTGCAAATTGTAGTGATATCCAGGCTTCAGCAACGATGGTTAAATAAATGAGGTACTAATTAAGGGCCTAATTCAGACCTGATTGCGACAGCAAACGTTTTCTCTAATGGGCAAAACCATGTGCACTGCAGAGGGGGGGAGGAGGGGGGGCAGAGAGAATTAGATTTCAGTGGGGTGTGTTCAAACTGAAATATAAATTGCAGTGTAAAAATAAAGCAGCCAGTATTTACTCTGCACAGAAACAATATAACCCACCCAAATCTAATGGGCTTTACAGACATGCCGATCCGCCACCGAGGTGCCCGACGGCCGATACGGCCGACGGGTGACCCGGCGGCGGGGGGGGGCAGTGACGGGGGGAGTGAAGTTTCTTCACTCCCCCCGTCATGCGGCTCCATTGAAGTGCAGGCAAATATGGACGAGATCGTCCATATTGGCCTGCATGCACAGCCGACGGGGGACCAGCGATGAACGAGCGCGGGGCCGCGCATCGTTCATCGCTGGAGCCTCCACACTGAAAGATATGAACGAGTTCTCGTTCATTTATGAACGAGATCGTTCATATCTTTCAAACAAATCGGCATGTGTGTAGGGCCTATAACTCTCTCTGCACATGTTATATCTGGCCCCCTGCAGCAGAGGCGTCACTAGGGTTGGTGTCACCCGGTGTGTTAACTCATGGTGTCACCCCCCCATGATCCTCCTCCTGTATCACACCACACAGAACCCTTAGTAATGTACTAGTACTAGTTTTACTTGTAAATCATAATTCCTGTATATCACTGAATGCAATGGCAATAGTAGTGACATAAACAGCTAACAAAATTAATATCATACCTTTAAATTACAATATCATATGCACAGCCTAAATGTAATAACATTTACATTGGTTAGGCAAATTAAGGCCCGTACACACTGGTCGATGTATCGGCCGTTCTCTTGAATGGCCGATACATCGCGGGACCGTCGGCCAGTGTGTACGGGCGATACGTCTGTGAACTCCGTCATTCACAGACGTATCGCGTCGGCCGCGCAGCACAGCCGACAGCCAATATATCTAACGATATATTGGCCCGTCGCTGTGTGTGTACGGGGCGGTCGTCCGACCGCCCGTACACATGCTGCGGCGGCCGGCGGTGATTGACAGGTGAACTGGGCGGGCGCGAGCGCCCGCCCGCCCAGTTCATGACGTCAGTCCCCCGACGGATCGGGCTGTGTGTATGCACAGCACACTGCCCGATCCGTACATAGATATATCTGCAGATCAATTGATCTGCAGATATATCTACTAGTGTGTACCCACCTTTAGACTCAACGCCTAAATTATTACACTCAACAGTTTCATGATTTACTGGCCACAAACTCTTGCACTGCAATGAGGTTTTTTCACCGGCAGGGTTTGTCCTCATTCGGCATACCAGAAAACGCCAGTTGCAGGTCTACTTAAGATGTTGCACATTTGATTGTGTTCTGCCTTGAAAAAAGGACGGAAGTCCTGAAATGTTGCCACTTAGCCGAATATACAGTACACACACACATATAACACACACATGTTCTGCAGCGCTGTACAGAAAATATTTGGCCATTCACATCAGTCCCTGACCCAGTGGAGCTTACACTCTATATTCCCTACCACATATACATGAACACACATTCTTCACACTAGGGTTAATTTTTTGTTGGGAGCCAATTAACCTACCAGTATATTTTTGGATTGTGACGCAAGCACGGGGAGAATATACAAACTCCGCACAGTTAGGGCCGAGGTGGGAATTGAACACACGACCTCTGTGCTGTTAGGCAGTAATGCTAATCATTACACCATCCGTGCTGCAAATTGTATCCATATTACAAGGAGGGCAACGAAGCACATTTATACTGCCGGGCTGACACAGTATATATATATATATATATATATATATAAAGCACGGCACTACATGAATTTGGTAGTGCCGTGCTTCCGGCTATATGACGTTTGGCAAGGTCAATCTGTACTATTACAGCAAAGGCAGATATATGGTTTCAACAATTGATACAGAGTGCCAGATTGCTCAAGTATATGTGTGTGTGTGTATATATATATACATAGATCTAGTTATATAAATATATAATGTATGTAAATATATATATATATGTATGAGTGTGTGTATAGCGAGAGAGAGAGAGAGATAGATATACATAGATAGCAGACAATGTGTGTGCGCGTGGAGGGGTTGTTGTGCTCTCATCTAACCCACAGCGGGGTTAATGTATAGCAGCAATATAGACGTGGCACTCTGAGGACTTTTTAGTTAAGTAAAAACTAGAGATGAGCGGGTTCGGTTCCTCTGAATCCGAACCCGCCCGAACTTCATGTTTTTTTTCACGGGTCCGAGCGACTCGGATCTTCCCGCCTTGCTCGGTTAACCCGAGCGCGCCCGAACGTCATCATCCCGCTGTCGGATTCTCGCGAGACTCGGATTCTATATAAGGAGCCGCGCGTCGCCGCCATTTTCACACGTGCATTGAGAGTCATAGGGAGAGGACGTGGCTGGCGTCCTCTCCGTTTAGAGAAGAGAGAGACACAGTAGAGACGAGAGAGACACAGTAGTAGTAATTTTGGGGAGCATTATTAGGAGGAGTACTACTATACTACTATACTACTTGCTGAAGTGATATAGATTAGATAGTGTGACTGTAAGTGTATTGTATTATCTGACTTGTGGGGGAGACACTGACAGTGGGGAGCAGTTAGAGTCTGAGAGCAGGACTCAGGAGTACATATAACGTACAGTGCACACTTTTGCTGCCAGAGTCAGTGCCACACTGCCATTGTTGTGACCACACTGACCACCAGTATAATAATATATTTTGTGATTGTCTGCTTAGGACTCGGAGTACTAGTTGCAAGTTGCAACGTGAGTGACCTGACCACCAGTTTAATAATCAATCACCACCAGTTTAATATATATATATATATATATATATATATATATAATTGTATATAATATATATATATATATATATATATATAATATTGTATACCACCTACCCGTGGTTTTTTTTTTTTCATTCTTCTTTATACATACTACTATAGTAGCTTACTGTAGCAGTCCGCGGTGCTGCTGACCTGACAGTGTCCAGCAGGTCCGTCATCAGTCATTACATAATAAATATATATAGTACCTGTCCGGCTGCAGTACTAGTGATATTATATTGATTTCATCTCATTATCAATAATTTATCATCCAGTCTAGACTCTATATTAGCAGCAGACACAGTACGTTAGTCCACGGCTGTAGCTACCTCTGTGTCGGCACTCGGCAGTCCATCCATAATTGTATACCACCTACCCGTGGTTTTTTTTTTCTTTCTTCTTTGTACATACTACTATAGTATAGTAGCTTACTGTAGCAGTCTGCGGTGCTGCTGAGCTGACAGTGTCCAGCAGGTCCGTCATCAGTCATCACTACCTAATAAATATATTATCTACCTGTCCGGCTGCAGTACTAGTGATATTATATATACATACATATATATATTGATTTCATATCATTATCATCCAGTCTATATTAGCAGCAGACACAGTACGGTAGTCCACGGCTGTAGCTACCTCTGTGTCGGCACTCGGCAGTCCATCCATAATTGTATACCACCTACCCGTGGTTTTTTTTTTCTTTCTTCTTTGTACATACTACTATAGTATAGTAGCTTACTGTAGCAGTCTGCGGTGCTGCTGAGCTGACAGTGCCCAGCAGGTCCGTCATCAGTCATCATTACCTAATAAATATATTATCTACCTGTCCGGCTGCAGTACTAGTGATATTATATATACATACATATATATATTGATTTCATATCATTATCATCCAGTCTATATTAGCAGCAGACACTGGCCCTCATTCCGAGTTGTTCGCTCGCAAGGCGATTTCAGCAGAGTTACACACGCTAAGCCGCCGCCTACTGGGAGTGAATCTAAACTTCTTAAATGTGCGACCGATGTATGCGCATTTTTGCGATCAAAAACGAGTTAGCAGTTTCTGAGTAACTCCAGACTTACTCTGCCTGTGCGATCAGTTCAGTGCTTTTCGGTCCCGGCTGACGTCAGAAACACACCCAGCGTTCGGCCAAGCACTCCCACCGTTTCTCCAGACACGCCTGCGTTTTTTCCGGAAACGGTAGCGTTTTCAGCCACACGCCCATAAAACGCCATACATCCGCCCAGTAACACCCATTTCCTGTCAATCACAATGCGATCGCCGGAGCGATGAAAAAGCCGTGAGTAAAATTACTTTCTTCATAGTAAAGTTACTTGGCGCATGCGCAGTGCGAACATTACGCATGCGCACTAAGAGAATTCTCACTGCGATGCGATGAAAAATACCGAGCGAACAACTCGGAATGAGGGCCACAGTACGGTAGTCCACGGCTGTAGCTACCTCTGTGTCGGCACTCGGCAGTCCATCCATAATTGTATACCACCTACCCGTGGTTTTTTTTTTTTCTTTCTTCTTTGTACATACTACTATAGTATAGTAGCTTACTGTAGCAGTCTGCGGTGCTGCTGAGCTGACAGTGTCCAGCAGGTCCGTCATCAGTCATCATTACCTAATAAATATATTATCTACCTGTCCGGCTGCAGTACTAGTGATATTATATATACATACATATATATATTGATTTCATATCATTATCATCCAGTCTATATTAGCAGCAGACACAGTACGGTAGTCCACGGCTGTAGCTACCTCTGTGTCGGCACTCGGCAGTCCATCCATAATTGTATACCACCTACCCGTGGTTTTTTGTTTTTTCTTTCTTCTTTGTACATACTACTATAGTATAGTAGCTTACTGTAGCAGTCTGCGGTGCTGCTGAGCTGACAGTGTCCAGCAGGTCCGTCATCAGTCATCATTACCTAATAAATATATTATCTACCTGTCCGGCTGCAGTACTAGTGATATTATATATACATACATATATATATTGATTTCATATCATTATCATCCAGTCTATATTAGCAGCAGACACAGTACGGTAGTCCACGGCTGTAGCTACCTCTGTGTCGGCACTCGGCAGTCCATCCATAAGTATACTAGTATCCATCCATCTCCATTGTTTACCTGAGGTGCCTTTTAGTTGTGCCTATTAAAATATGGAGAACAAAAATGTTGAGGTTCCAAAATTAGGGAAAGATCAAGATCCACTTCCACCTCGTGCTGAAGCTGCTGCCACTAGTCATGGCCGAGACGATGAAATGCCAGCAACGTCGTCTGCCAAGGCCGATGCCCAATGTCATAGTACAGAGCATGTCAAATCCAAAACACCAAATATCAGTAAAAAAAGGACTCCAAAACCTAAAATAAAATTGTCGGAGGAGAAGCGTAAACTTGCCAATATGCCATTTACCACACGGAGTGGCAAGGAACGGCTGAGGCCCTGGCCTATGTTCATGGCTAGTGGTTCAGCTTCACATGAGGATGGAAGCACTCAGCCTCTCGCTAGAAAAATGAAAAGACTCAAGCTGGCAAAAGCAGTAGCACCGCAAAGAACTGTGCGTTCTTCGAAATCCCAAATCCACAAGGAGAGTCCGACTCCAATTGTGTCGGTTGCGATGCCTGACCTTCCCAACACTGGACGTGAAGAGCATGCGCCTTCCACCATTTGCACGCCCCCTGCAAGTGCTGGAAGGAGCACCCGCAGTCCAGTTCCTGATAGTCAGATTGAAGATGTCAGTGTTGAAGTACACCAGGATGAGGAGGATATGGGTGTTGCTGGCGCTGGGGAGGAAATTGACCAGGAGGATTCTGATGGTGAGGTGGTTTGTTTAAGTCAGGCACCCGGGGAGACACCTGTTGTCCGTGGGAGGAATATGGCCACTGACATGCCTGGTGAAAATACCAAAAAAATCAGCTCTTCGGTGTGGAAGTATTTCAACAGAAATGCGGACAACAGGTGTCAAGCCGTGTGTTGCCTTTGTCAAGCTGTAATAAGTAGGGGTAAGGACGTTAACCACCTCGGAACATCCTCCCTTATACGTCACCTGCAGCGCATTCATAATAAGTCAGTGACAAGTTCAAAAACTTTGGGTGACAGCGGAAGCAGTCCACTGACCAGTAAATACCTTCCTCTTGTAACCAAGCTCACGCAAACCACCCCACCAACTCCCTCAGTGTCAATTTCCTCCTTCCCCAGGAATGCCAATAGTCCTGCAGGCCATGTCACTGGCAATTCTGACGATTCCTCTCCTGCCTGGGATTCCTCCGATGCATCCTTGCGTGTAACGCCTACTGCTGCTGGCGCTGCTGTTGTTGCTGCTGGGAGTCGATGGTCATCCCAGAGGGGAAGTCGTAAGACCACTTTTACTACTTCCACCAAGCAATTGACTGTCCAACAGTCCTTTGCGAGGAAGATGAAATATCACAGCAGTCATCCTACTGCAAAGCGGATAACTGAGGCCTTGGCATCCTGGGTGGTGAGAAACGTGGTTCCGGTATCCATCATTACTGCAGAGCCAACTAGAGACTTGTTGGAGGTACTGTGTCCCCGGTACCAAATACCATCTAGGTTCCATTTCTCTAGGCAGGCGATACCGAAAATGTACACAGACCTCAGAAAAAGAGTCACCAGTGTCCTAAAAAATGCAGCTGTACCCAATGTCCACTTAACCACGGACATGTGGACAAGTGGAGCAGGGCAGGGTCAGGACTATATGACTGTGACAGCCCACTGGGTAGATGTATGGACTCCCGCCGCAAGAACAGCAGCGGCGGCACCAGTAGCAGCATCTCGCAAACGCCAACTCTTTCCTAGGCAGGCTACGCTTTGTATCACCGGTTTCCAGAATACGCACACAGCTGAAAACCTCTTACGGCAACTGAGGAAGATCATCGCGGAATGGCTTACCCCAATTGGACTCTCCTGTGGATTTGTGGCATCGGACAACGCCAGCAATATTGTGTGTGCATTAAATATGGGCAAATTCCAACACGTCCCATGTTTTGCACATACCTTGAATTTGGTGGTGCAGAATTATTTAAAAAACGACAGGGGCGTGCAAGAGATGCTGTCGGTGGCCAGAAGAATTGCGGGACACTTTCGGCGTACAGGCACCATGTACAGAAGACTGGAGCACCACCAAAAACTACTGAACCTGCCCTGCCATCATCTGAAGCAAGAAGTGGTAACGAGGTGGAATTCAACCCTCTATATGCTTCAGAGGTTGGAGGAGCAGCAAAAGGCCATTCAAGCCTATACAATTGAGCACGATATAGGAGGTGGAATGTACCTGTCTCAAGCGCAGTGGAGAATGATTTCAACGTTGTGCAAGGTTCTGATGCCCTTTGAACTTGCCACACGTGAAGTCAGTTCAGACACTGCCAGCCTGAGTCAGGTCATTCCCCTCATCAGGCTTTTGCAGAAGAAGCTGGAGACATTGAAGGAGGAGCTAACACGGAGCGATTCCGCTAGGCATGTGGGACTTGTGGATGGAGCCCTTAATTCGCTTAACAAGGATTCACGGGTGGTCAATCTGTTGAAATCAGAGCACTACATTTTGACCACCGTGCTCGATCCTAGATTTAAAGCCTACCTTGGATCTCTCTTTCCGGCAGACACAAGTCTGCTGGGGTTGAAAGACCTGCTGGTGAGAAAATTGTCAAGTCAAGCGGAACGCGACCTGTCAACATCTCCTCCTTCACATTCTCCCGCAACTGGGGGTGCGAGGAAAAGGCTCAGAATTCCGAGCCCACCCACTGGCGGTGATGCAGGGCAGTCTGGAGCGACTGCTGATGCTGACATCTGGTCCGGACTGAAGGACCTGACAACGATTACGGACATGTCGTCTACTGTCACTGCATATGATTCTCTCAACATTGAAAGAATGGTGGAGGATTATATGAGTGACCGCATCCAAGTAGGCACGTCACACAGTCCGTACTTATACTGGCAGGAAAAAGAGGCAATTTGGAGGCCCTTGCACAAACTGGCTTTATTCTACCTAAGTTGCCCTCCCACAAGTGTGTACTCCGAAAGAGTGTTTAGTGCCGCCGCTCACCTTGTCAGCAATCGGCGTACGAGGTTACATCCAGAAAATGTGGAGAAGATGATGTTCATTAAAATGAATTATAATCAATTCCTCCGTGGAGACATTGACCAGCAGCAATTGCCTCCACAAAGTACACAGGGAGCTGAGATGGTGGATTCCAGTGGGGACGAATTGATAATCTGTGAGGAGGGGGATGTACACGGTGATATATCGGAGGATGATGATGAGGTGGACATCTTGCCTCTGTAGAGCCAGTTTGTGCAAGGAGAGATTAATTGCTTCTTTTTTGGTGGGGGTCCAAACCAACCCGTCATTTCAGTCACAGTCGTGTGGCAGACCCTGTCACTGAAATGATGGGTTGGTTAAAGTGTGCATGTCCTGTTTATACAACATAAGGGTGGGTGGGAGGGCCCAAGGACAATTCCATCTTGCACCTCTTTTTTCTTTAATTTTTCTTTGCGTCATGTGCTGTTTGTGGAATGTTTTTTGGAAGGGCCATCCTGCGTGACACTGCAGTGCCACTCCTAGATGGGCCCGGTGTTTGTGTCGGCCACTAGGGTCGCTTATCTTACTCACACAGCTACCTCATTGCGCCTCTTTTTTTCTTTGCGTCATGTGCTGTTTGGGGAGGGTTTTTTGGAAGGGACATCCTGCGTGACACTGCAGTGCCACTCCTAGATGGGCCCGGTGTTTGTGTCGGCCACTAGGGTCGCTTATCTTACTCACACAGCTACCTCATTGCGCCTCTTTTTTTCTTTGCGTCATGTGCTGTTTGGGGAGGGTTTTTTGGAAGGGACATCCTGCGTGACACTGCAGTGCCACTCCTAGATGGGCCCGGTGTTTGTGTCGGCCACTAGGGTCGCTTATCTTACTCACACAGCTACCTCATTGCGCCTCTTTTTTTCTTTGCGTCGTGCTGTTTGGGGAGGGTTTTTTGGAAGGACCATCCTGCGTGACACTGCAGTGCCACTCCTAGATGGGCCCAGTGTTTGTGTCGGCCACTAGGGTCGCTTATCTTACTCACACAGCTACCTCATTGCGCCTCTTTTTTTCTTTGCGTCATGTGCTGTTTGGGGAGGGTTTTTTGGAAGGGACATCCTGCGTGACACTGCAGTGCCACTCCTAGATGGGCCCGGTGTTTGTGTCGGCCACTAGGGTCGCTTATCTTACTCACACAGCTACCTCATTGCGCCTCTTTTTTTCTTTGCGTCATGTGCTGTTTGGGGAGGGTTTTTTGGAAGGGACATCCTGCGTGACACTGCAGTGCCACTCCTAGATGGGCCCGGTGTTTGTGTCGGCCACTAGGGTCGCTTAGCTTAGTCATCCAGCGACCTAGGTGCAAATTTTAGGACTAAAAATAATATTGTGAGGTGTGAGGTATTCAGAATAGACTGAAAATGAGTGTAAATTATGGTTTTTGAGGTTAATAATACTTTGGGATCAAAATGACCCCCAAATTCTATGATTTAAGCTGTTTTTTAGTGTTTTTTAAAAAAAACACCCGAATCCAAAACACACCCGAATCCGACAAAAAAAATTCGGTTTGGTTTTGCCAAAACGCGGTCGAACCCAAAACACGGCCGCGGAACCGAACCCAAAACCAAAACACAAAACCCGAAAAATTTCAAGTGCACATCTCTAGTAAAAACATTGATGGACGTCTTAGGAAGATGTCAACGTTTCATTTACTTTATTTGCAATAAACCTCATCTAACCCCGCTGTGGGCACAACAACCCCTCCACACATACACACATTACGGAATAGGTATAGCGTATATCTAAAAAAAAAAGAAAAAAAAGAAAAATCCACATAAAATACATTGCAAAAGCCAGATCCACATTAAAAAAAAAACTTTAAAAAGCCACATCCGCATTAAAAATAAAAACACTGAAATAGCCAAATCCACACAAAATATCCACATAAAATACATTGCAAACGGCAGGTCCACATTAACAAAACAATACTTAAAAAGCCAGATCCACATTAAAAATAAAAAACACTGAAAAGCCAAATCCACATAAAATACATTGCAAAAGGTAGATCCACATTAACAAAAAAATACTTAAATAGTCAGATCCACTTAAAAAAACGTATAAAGTCAGATCCACGTTACAAAAAAAGCTGAAAAAGCAAAATCCACAAAAAAAACCACTGAAAAAGCAAGATCCATATAAAATACATTGCAAAAGCCAGATCCATATGAACAAAAAAAACCCGTAAAAGCCATATACACTTTAAAAAAAAAAGTGACAGTACTATACTCACCATTGGCTGAAGTCTTACTGTTATGCGGGTCCCTCATGTGGAGCTCACAGACGGGCAGGCTGTGGGAGACCAAGCAGCAGGAATGCGAAGCTGCAATGCATCAGGCCATCAGTGGGATGGGGATAACCGGGCACAGTGGTGGGCGGCCAGGAGCCATTTTAAATGTGGCGCCTACTTGCGAACCAATAGGAGCTTGCGGTCCGGCAACGCTCCTGATCGGCTGTCGGTCCGTGAGCTCAGAATGGCTGGAGGTCGGCGCCTCATTTGAAGTATCGTCAACGCTATCATCCATAGCTGCCCAGCCCCTGCCTTACCGCTTGTGTCGATGTTCCCTTCGTGATCAGGACCCGGAAGTGACAGCACGAGAGGGCAGTAGATTACTTCCGCCCTTACAGCACCTTAATGTTGTATCCATTCTCCGTTCGTTTGTGGTTATTTCATTTTACATATGCACCATTGGACGCTCGACACGCTTCGGGCTGGGTGTCTCACTCTGCTTCGCTCGTCACAGGTTACTATTAAAAATAGTTTGTGACATGGACCCAGGGGGTTATGGGAAAGGTCCTCTCCATGAAAGATAACTAGACGCTACCCTACCTGACCGCATGCCCGGCCCCATCCTCACTACGTTCCCAGTCCCCTCTTCATAGTGTTCAGGGCCCTGGTCGCCAGGCACCAATACCTGGTCGCCATGGCGTCTTGGCCGCCGGAATTTGTCGTGCCATGCAATACACACTTACAAAATCTAATCTAATTTACCTTTTATCTTTTTGATAATCAAATAAACATTTAGTATCAGTTGTACAGCAGTCACATAGGGTTGTGTCTATGTTACCTTCATGCTAAGGACCTGGACGTGACAAAAAGAGTGGGCAGGAGAGAACTTCCGCCCTTACAGCTCCTAAATGTTTTCTTCGTTCTCCGATCGTCTGGGGTATTTTTTTTGTCTATGCAGCATTGGACCCTCGCCACGCTTCGGGCTCGGTGTCTTGCTCGCCACACTTTTCTATTCCAAATAGATTGTGACATGGACCCAGGGGGTTATGGGAAAGGTCCTCTGCACGAAGAGAATCTAGATGCTACCAGTCACATAGGTGTACTAACCTCCCCCGCCGTATTATTTGGCTTGTCTCAGAGCTCTTTTTATATTATCTTTGTGGCTACTGGTCACCGCTCCGCTGCCCGACGCTACCCATTGCTCCCCATCTTCATTCTCCTCTCTGCCATCCGCATCATCACCGCCATGGCCACTGATTCCTCCGCTCTCCGTAGAGCTTAGTCAGCACTGCGCTCCCCCTGTCAGCTGCCTAACAGGAAGTTGTGACAAGTGCGCATGCGCAGCTGACAGGGGGAGCGCAGCGCAGACCAAGCTCTACGGAGAGCGGAGGAATCAGTGGCCGCGGCGGTGATGATGCGGATGGCAGAGAGGATAATGAAGACGGGGAGCGTGGGGGAGCAACAAGTAGCGCCAGGCAGCGGAGCGGTGACCAGTAGCCGCAAAGATAATACAAAAATAGCGCTGAGAAAAGCCAAATAACATGGTGGGGGAGGTTAGTACATCCCACCCTCAGACTGTACAGGAGGAGCTTATACCAACTTACTCAGCACTGCTGTCTCTGCTCCAGACAAAAATACATGCCAGCCCTGACCCTGCTTCAAGTTTTGAACTGCGCCACAGGACTCAGCTACATGCACCCACCCAGTGTCAGCTTATCCCGCAGAGTCCCCGCCCGCTCCTCCCAGCGCCTCCCAGCCTCCCTCTACAGCCGCTACAGTGCAGAGAGAGAGACTCGCGAGATGATGATGTCATCATCTCATGAGTCTGTTCTCCGTGCATAGCTCCGCAGCGGCGGCTATGACTGAGACACAGTGCCGCTGCCGGACCCCAGTAGCAGTGACAATACCCCGGGCGGCGGCGCACACGAAGCGCGCTGTCCGTGGCATTGTCCGCGTCGCAAGGGGTATGTGTTTGTTTTGCTTTAAACATAGCGGGCGTGACTGCGGTGGTGGTGCGGACATGAGAGTGCTTGTATTTGGTGCCCCCCGCACCCACTAAGTGACGCCACTGCCCTGCAGTGCACATGGTTTTGCCCATTTGAGAAAGATTTTGCTTTTGCGATCAGGTCTGAATTAGGCCCTAAACCACCTCGGCTCAAGCATGGATATCACTGAAACCTGGACTGTTATTGTGCCTTGAGGACCGAGGTCGGGAATGCCTGATCTAAGACAAGGAAACGATGGTACTATATAACATGTACAAGTACTATGGGAGTGGCACTACACAGTATAGACAGATACAGTACTAAAAAATACAACTTCATTGTGCAATCAGATTGTTAGTTGTATGGAGGTTAAACAATTGCTTACGGCAAAAATTAGGAATCTTAAATCAAAAGAATTATACAGATCTTATTTATATTTCTTCTAAACAGCAAATATCAGAAAACATTTCTTATGTACTTATATGTTGTTTTTCAGGTGGCAGAAACATTGCAAATCTTCAAGGTAAGACATTATAGAGAAATAACTTGTTGAAACATTTCATTTTGACACTTAGGCAATGGTAGTTTCTTTTTGTTATGAAAAACATAAAACAATTCATATATTAGAAAAACAAAAATAATTACAAAACAAAAGCAATGATCTGATTTTGAGTTTTAACTGTGGATATGTTACCACAAATAAACATTTTGGGGTATATTTACCTAGTCCTATACCCGAAAATTATATTTTCTTGTCTCCGCATTTCACAGAAACAAGAAATTAAGGCCCAGGTTTATCAAGCCTTGGAGAGTGATAAATAGCACGGTGATAAAGTACCAACCAATCAGCTCATAACTGTCATGTTACAGACTGTGTTTGAAAAATTACAGTTAGGAACTGATTGATTGGTATTTTATCACAGTGCAGTTTATCACTCTCCAAGGCTTGATAAATCTGGGCCTAAGATTTGCAAGGATTTGCAAGGATGTAAGGATGTAAATACACATGCAGGGACAGGGTCTCTGAAAGGTGCCTGTCCATACAATATGTTATATCGCATTAGCAATCATTTCTCTTCTCTATCAGGACCCCACAGTGCTACTGTACATCCACAATCTGCTGACCACACATGTGCAGCAGCCATTGCTAGAGAGGGTTCCTATGCAGAGCCGGCCATAGGCATAGGCAAACTAGGCAATTGCCTAGGGCATTTGATATGCCTAGGGGCATCATCAGCTTCTGCTGATTAAAATGATATGTGACATGCCTATATTCTGTATGTAGCATTTCATATGCAGATACAGCCACAGTCTCACACAGTATATTGACATGCTGCATATCAGTTTAATCAGCAGAAGCTGCTTGTGCATCCTAGCCACATAGCAATGCAAATAAGATACATTTTCATTAAAAAAAAGTGCCCGACGTTAGCATTGATGCAAGATTTGTGAGGACACATCTGTATCCAAGCAGAGGCAGAGGTCACAGTGTTAGTGGAAGTGTGAGTGCTGTGTGCATGTGAGAGGGTTCGTTGTGCAGTAGTGTTCAGAATATGTGTAAGGGGCATTATGTGTGTCATGTAAAAATACATTAATAATCTGCAACATATGTGTAAAGGGCCACTATGTGTGTCATTAAGTGTATAAGGGCATTAATAATGTGCGGCATATGTGTAACAGGGTACTAATGTATGTGTGTCATTATGTGTAATGGGGCACTAATAATGTGCAGCAAATGTGTAGGGGGCACTATGTGTGTCATTATGTGTATAAGAGCATTAATAATGTGCAGCATATGTGTAAGGGACATTATGTGTAAAAGGGCATTAATAAAGGTTGTCATAATGTGTAAGGTGCATTATGTTTATAAGGACATTAATGTGTCTCATATGTGTAAGGGGCATTACTGTGTGGAATTGTGTATAAATGCATTACTAATGTGTGTCATTATGTGTATAAGGTGCTCTACTATGTGGCGTTGCAAATAGAAAGGGCACTACTGTGTCATCTAATGTGAATAAAGAGCAATAAGGTGTGGTGTAATGTGAATAAGGAGCAATTCAGTGTGATGTAATGTGAATAAGGGGCTCTACTGTGAGGAGTAACGTTTATAAGGTAAAGTGATACTACTGTGGGATGTAATATGAATTATGGACACTATTGCAAGATAAAATGTGAATAAAGTTGCAGTACTGTGTGGCGTAATTGGAATTGGGGTTACTATTGTGTGGCCATGTCCCTTCCCAGCAAGAAGATGCCCCTTTATGGGCTGTGCGTCAAATGTGCGAACTGTTCCTATTTATAATATAGGGGGTACAAGGACTGCTATGAGTGAGGGGTAATGGTGCTGGGAAAGATGTGCAAGGTCAGAGGCAGAACCAGCGGTGGTGCTAGGGGGCACCAGCCAAAATCTTGCCTAGGGCATCATATTGGTTAGGGCCGGCTCTGTTCCTATGGAACCTTTATCAGTACTTTTTGCAGAGTGAAGTCCACAGGATATAGCGGCTAACACAAGTACTTGGTAAATTTGACAGCCTATGGGGGGGGTGCTTCTGCTGTCTGAAATTGAGGGATTACTCCTTATTACATCCTGGGAGGTGGTATTTAGGTTGCCGGCTGTTGGGATCCCGGTGCACAGTATACTGGCGCTGGAATCCCGACACCCGGCATACCGACACCTTTTCTCCCTCTTGGGGGTCCACAACCCCCCTGGAGGGAGAATAGATAGCGTGGTGTGCGTAGCGCACCACCGTGCCCGCAGCGAACCCAAAAGAGGCTTATTTGCACTCGTCCAGCTGTCGGTATGCCGACAGTCGGGATTCCAGCACCGGTATGCTGGCCACCGGGAGCCCGCCCTTCATACCATACTACACCCCATCTTGGGGGTCCTTATTATTTATGGGTACTGCCCTAAAACAGGTGCTTTTAGGGGATAGCCCACAAATATTATTTAATTAGTAGGCTCCTTTATGTTGAAAGTAAATACAAATCAAACTAACTCTCTCAAACACACTTTCTACTTCTCTCCCCTCTGTCTCTAGCCCACACCATGGCCACTATAGCAATTGTATATAAAATAATTTTACTAGCGCTGCATGTTTTAAAGACCTACTCAGCTTTACAAATAAAATAATTAGTAATACCGGTGGATCTTTTAAATTGTGTCAGCCAGTAATTAATACACGTGAGCGCATTAACTAGGAGAGCTGTAAAACATGCACTGTTAGGGGTGCTCTGCTATAGACCATTTATAGGGCTAATTATTAATACTGTAATGTGTACATATTTGTCCAGGGCAGTTTCAAGGTTCTTCTGCTGCTCCCCCAGCCGTGCTCCAATGCTCTGGATTGTGTGCCCACATCTGATATAAAGCATTCAGCTCAGGCAGGATGTCCCTACTGCCACATCTAATGACTAAAAGCCCATACACATTAGACGATGTCGCTCTGTGAGCGACATCGTCTAATGTTTCCCCCTCCCGGGCCGGCCGACTATACACACTGAGCGATATGACCGCTCATATCGCTCAGTGACATCACGCCCCCGCCAGCCCTGCATGAAGGTCGTGGACGACAGTCCACATCCTTCATGCATGCCCTCCCGACAGCGACGATCGTTGCCGACCCGCGGGGCCGCGCATCGGTCGTCGCTGGCGGCATACACACTTGACGATAAAATGAGCGACGTCGCTCAAGGAGGGGGAAAATGAGCGACGTCGCTCATTTTATCGTTAAGTGTGTACGGACCTTTACTGTGACTGCTGGTCCTTTATTTTATTTATTTATTTATTACCAGTTATTTATATAGCGCACACATATTCCGCAGCGCTTTTCAGAGACTATTTGTCCATTCACATCAGTCCCTGCCCCCAGTGGTGGTTACAATCTATATCTCCTAGCACATTTATATGGTCCTTTATATATCGGAATTATGACATACAGCACATTGCACTTTGTATGATGCATGTTATAGCTGCTTCATGCTAATTATGCCCTCTTCATGGGCTGATCACGTGTCACTGCATTCCTGGATTCTTCCTGAGAGGTAACACTTCTGTTTCTGTCTTACTATAGGATTTTTGGCTTTGTGGCAAAGAATCCATCAGATCCTTCAGACAACGTGTGCCATGTATTCGCTGAGTATGATGTCGTTCAGCCTGCCTCACTCATAATTAGCTTCCTGTCAAACTTGATAAAGCAGCAAGAGAGGGTGTAATTCCTTTTCTCTCCACTGGAGGCATTTCTACCCTGTCTACTTATCAGAAACAAGTGACTCCAGACTCCAGTAAGAGAAAAAATGTTTTTGGAAAATCTTGGACTCCTTCATCAAGAGAACTTTTGAACTTTTAATCTGGCTTGAACAGTATCAGAGGAATTTACCAGACAATTGATCAGGATAAACATTGATGAACATTTTATTGATATCCTATTAAAGTATACCAGTCACATACACACATTAGAAGCAGCCAGTTTATTGGCTTAACCAATATTCTGTTTTATCAAGCCACGTTGTGCCTCATGCCTCAGTGATGTCACTAGTCTCCAGTAAATATAATGATATATTGGTTGCTTGCTCGTGGCTATTGGCTAATCATACTAAATGTCTGTTTGCACTGTGTGTGGTAGACATGGGCACTTTAACAACATTTTAGAAGGCCAACTTGCAGTATCATGGTTATGTGCTTTCTTAATTACTATCATTATATCAAGATAATGAAATATATATAGAGAGAGAGAGAGAGAGAGAGAGAGAGAGAGAGAGAGAGCTGTATGGCACTCAGGACGGCTTGCAACAAGCCACAAAAGACCACTGTTTATTTGTCAATGTTTCAGAACTCTATTTTTCATTCTTTCATCATACAATAATTCTGAACACTGCCACTGGGCTATTAATATGTGTATGTGCCTGCTTATTCTAGCTGTGGACTGTTTTGCACCTAAGGGTGATAGTGGTGTTGCAGGATGGGCCTAGGGCTTAGTGCAATGTGCACCACCAGAAGAACAGCACACCCATTAGTGCTCAGTATTAAACCATTAAAGTAGAAGTAGATTGCAAGCTTTTCACAGCAAAAACCCAGCCCTTATTTACATGTTGTTTTCAATATTTCATTTTCACATTTTGTATATTGAGACAATATTCAAAGCATAGCCAATGTATTATTACTGCCCCCAACTAATCCCCTTTATGCACTTTGTCCATGTTGGATATTATTTAGTAGACATATGTTATATTTATATTTTTATAGCGTCTGAAAAACATATTTAAGTGTTGTTTACTTGCATAAATAAATGTTATTTGTGTGGACCAATGTTTATACTATACAATGTTTATACTATAGCTCTAAAGGGGTCTCTATAAAGGTAAGATATCAGATAATTGCAAACCTCAGAGTACTGGGGTACCTGAACCTTTCTTCATAAAAGGGGTGTCTATCAGTAGACAGAATAAACATGATACAGCTTAATGGTGGTTTGATAAATCCACTGAAAGCAAGAGGCTGAAAGTATAGCCTGTCATAGGCTGCTATTGAAAATGAAAGATACAGTATATTAATAATTATTACATGGTTTAATATCTAATTTTACATTTACATATCACTTCACCATGCTGAAAACAATATTTATTTAGTCATTGGTGAGAAATCTTCCACAATAATAACGTAAAGATCAGGGGTATATTAAAAGAGGAGGGGGTCCATGTGCAGTTTCCATCTGGGCCCCCTCCTCTCTAGCTGGCAGCACAGAGACTCTGGGCACTAGGGTCACTAGGAGCTCCTATGGCTTTCCTGGAGCCTAGTGTAGATGCACAGGTCTCTGTGGTGAATGGCATGGCGGTATGCTTTTTCCTACAGTGCATGTGCTAAACGCTGGGAAAATAGCTGCCACACCTTTTTCCTGGTGATTTGTGCAGCATTGCTGCCACCGTTGGGGTACTCCGGAGAGGTAAGTATTGAAAAAATGGGTGCAGGGTGTGTAGTGTGGGCTCCACTGGACCCAGGGGTCCATGTGCACCACACACAATGCACCCATTATAACATTAATGTTAAAGGTCTCTGAATTACCCTTTTACACCCACTCCAATCACTGTGACTTGGCAAGTGATCACTGAAAACTCAGTGTAGAGAGGACCCAAGAACATATAACAAATAACTGATGATTTCTATCCATGTAGAAGGATTTATGATACATTGTAATAGAAGTTCCATGGTGATTTAAGTGAATCATTATGTACAGATGTCCTGTTAGACTATGGGCTGAAACACATACGCCGGCTCCCGCCGCCCGACAAAGTCCCGCCCGGCTTTTTACCACTGCCGTGCTGCAGAGACACATGCAGCGCAATGTGTCCTTTCACACAGCACGGCCCCGGCACGGCTGCCGGGTTGCAGCCGGAAATATCCACTGGAAAGTCCGGCTGCTGGGTCGGGGCCGGGCCGTCTTTGAAGGCAGAGAACCGTGTGTGTGAAGGGGAGCTTTCACACAAACTTTTTTTTTCAAGCCGTGTCTGCTGCTACGCATGCGCACAGCATTACACATGGCTCAAAAAAGCCGTTGTGTGTGGAAAAACCCTCCCGGATGGCAAAAAGCCGGACAAAGCTTTTTGGCATCTGGGAAAAACCGGAGCGTGTGTTACATTCCTGACTCTGCCCAAAGCTACTGAAGTTCACTGGCTACTGGTTTAATAAGGAATTGCCACTGAGCAATCCAAGTCTAATTGTGTGTTTAAATATCTGTATTTTACAAAGGTTTTTTTTTAATCTCTCCTCTACATCAGAAAGGCAGTTTTGCCCTTGGACAAAGACAGTACAATTAAGAAATACCTTTGAGAGGAACAATATAAGACAACATACAATATTACTATTTCTCATTTAAATTGTATTTCTCAAGATATTTGCACAAAACCTTCACTATTAAAAGCTAGAAAATGTATTAGAGGAACCAGAACAGAAGAAAGAATAATAACACCTATACATACCTCCCAACATGACCCATTGCAGGAGGGACAAAATACTCTGTTCCTGGACTTCCTCTTAATTTAGGATTGCCATCCCCTGTGTTGAACTAGTTAATTGATAAGAAAGGTGTTTCACTACAGGTGATGGCAATCATAAATTAAGAGTGAGGTCCAGGAACAGAGCATTTTGTCCCTCCTGGGATGGGTCATGTTGGGAAGTATGCCTATATATCCATGGTCTCGCTAATGTAACCAGATATGAGATGGGATGTAATGAACTTTTTAAAATGGCAGTCATTTACAAGGCATAACCCTGCTTTGCAAATGATTACCCCTTTAAAAAGTTCAGCCAGCATCCAGCACATCGTGCGAACTCGGACTCCGTTGCATCCCACCCTTTACCTAATATCAATTAGAGCATTCATGCTGCGTAGGCAGGGGTTAACCTCTATGTGAGGTTTTTGCAATGCAATTGCAATTGAATTGTGATTGCATCGCGGGGCAGCACCACACATGCTGGGCGGCCCCCAGCATGCGATTTTAGTGGTCACAGATTTTGCTAAAATAGCAAAATCTGCGCCCTACTCTGAATAACACCAAAGTACACAATTCAGATTAAATATGTAAAAGACATGTCTGACACAAAATGCAGAGCTATAGAGAGCTGTCCTGGGCCCTGTTAGTTTTTTGGGGGCATGGCAAAATTACATGATGCGTGGCCACAACTCCTTAGGAAAAAAATGAGAAAAAAAGAATTTGTAGCTCAAAGCACAGTGCAGAGAACAAGGGGATGCCGTGAACCCCTTACACTCCGGCAAATCGAGGGGCTGCAATCACTGTGATCACTTCCACCCCCTGCACAAGTAGAGTGTCATGACTGTGTTTGTCTTTGGAACAGGACTAGGGGTTTTGGCTGGAATGAAGTCTGAGGAAGTAGGACAGAAACTGGGAGGCCGGATGTAGTTTCTTTTAATGTACCAAGGATAGGATTGTGATATGAATAGTTCAGCATGAATTGGACTGGTTAGGAGGAGACCACTGACAGTGGAGGCAGTGTTGTGACAGTCCAAGTCTTGATAGATTTGTTTATACTGGATACGCCGGAGTGGACTTAGGTACTATAGATACCGATAGAACCGGAACAACTGGACATCAAGATTGAACCAGAATAACTGGACACCGGGATTAAACCAGAATAGGCTGGCACCAGGATTGAACCAGAATAGGCTGGACATCGGGATTGAACTAGAATAGGCTGAACACAGAGACTGTACCGGAATAGACTGGACACCAGGATTAAACCGGAATAGCTGGATATCGGGATTGAACTGGATTAGCTGTCCAGGAGTCAGTAGTGCTAGAGATTAATATTGCACTTGTAGTCTCAATGATGAAGTAGGAACTGGAGAAGCTCATTGGTTAGAATACAGCAGAGCTGAGGACAGTGCAGTAACTAGACATTTTAGTGCTGTGTGCAAGAAACGGCATTGGCGCCTCCCCAATGTAAAATAGGTGCAGTGTGCGCCATAGGTGCACATCCAAAATATAGGGGCGTGGCTTCATGGGGAAAGGGTGTGGCCACAAAATAATACCAATTCATATTACGGTGCACAGTAGTCTCCATTAGTCAAATTACGCCGCGCAGTAGCGCCACTACACCAGGTAGAGCCCATTTTACACATTACGGCAGACAGAGTCTACCTTTTTACACATTACGGCAGACAGCATCCCCTTTTTACACATTATGGCAGACAGCGTCCATATTTTACACATTACAGCAGACAGAGTCCCCATTCAAATGGATGTATTTTTTCTCTTTATAAAACGTAATTTCGTAATTTACTAACCAGAAGGAGGAAAATGAGGATCTCCTCCTCCTTCAACTATCAGCTCCTCGCTTGCTGTGCAGTGGTAGGGCAGGGCGCAGGGCAGTGTGGGAGAGTCTCTGTGTAAGCCGGGAGAGATGTCTGGCGTCATCACGTCTTTCCCGAATTGCAGGGGGGCCGAGTCGGCATTCAGGGCTGGGACAATTAGCAGAGGCAGACAGTGATCACAGCGCTGCTGCCAGGCCAGCTCCCAGGTCCTTTACAGCAGTGACGGCAGCAGTGGGTGATGGGAGACAGGCAGCGCCGTCAGCGGGACTCAGGTGATGCCGTGGTTCACTACATGGGAGTCTGGAGATAGCGGCCGTGGTCCGCCCTCAGATGGTCCGCCCTCAGATGGTCCGCCTTCAGTGCATTTGCGCTGTGGGCAAGGCACCATCAGCACACACCTAGTTACGGCCCTGGCTGAGGACAACATTGCACTAGCGAGTGCTGTATGCTGGTAAGATCCTTATATTCATATATTCCTCCTGTTCTCCTGTGATTGGCTGTGACCATTCTGAGATAAATCCAGACACTCCACTGGCGACTCAGCAGTCAGCTGACATCTTCCAATATGGCGGCACCGGGAAGTACTACTCGCAGACACTGATACCCCTGCTGTCGACTGAGGAGGAGAAGGAACCTGTGATGCAGCCAGGGTGGAGCAGCTTGCCGGCGTGGAGGCAGCCACTCTAGCCCCACTGGAGCCGTGCTGGGCTGTGGAGAGACAGATATGTTGAGGGGGGGGAGGGGGGGGGGGGAGCAGCAGACATAGGCTTCTGCCAGGCCCCTCCAACCAGCCCGGGCCCAGATAATTGATACCCGCTACCCACCCCCCTGCGATTCTATACAAATGACTCGTAATGTTTAATCTAGGACTTTATACCAATTGCTCTGCGACAAAAGAAAACATAATCCTAAGTACCCAGGACCTTATACAGAGATGGACGCAATGTCTATGTTGTACGCAGTGCTGTGCTTTTTTGCAACAGGACATGCATCACTGTGCATATGCCATTATGGTCCTGCAAAGGGGTCGCAGTGTGGATATATTCGCAAAGTGATTGACAGTCAGGGACCATTTATGGGAGACAACAGGGGAGTTGTGTAGCAAATGCAGGCCGGCCTCAGACATCTTAGTAATCCTCAGAATGGATGCCAGAACTCCGCTGCAGAAGCCAGAAGACGCAGACACTGGTCACAGCACACTTACAAAAAGGGGCTGACACCCTTCCATATTGTCAGATGCTCTCTATTGCTGCCCCCTCTCCATCCCCAAACAGCATCAGCTTGTCAACCATACTGCGGGATCCAGGACAATTCTACTGAAGCGCCATCGCTGGACATGCACACTGCGGCTCAGATGCATGCCCAGTTTAAAGAAAAATGTCAATTTGCTTAAAAATCCATATAGCATCCTACCTCTGTATCAGTGCCTAAGATGCAAAGTTGAGGAAAAACTATGCAGTTTGGGAATCGGGTCAGGCATCTTGTGCTATATAGTGCAAAAGGAATAGGTGTAGGATGACACATTTCTAGTATCCGCTACTGACAGCATACCACATGGAGGTTCACAGGCATACAGTAGGTCCTTCCTCCATCACAGAGCAAATTAAATGACCAGGCCTTAAAAAGACTTAATCAGGTGTGAGGGAAGGGTAGAGCATCCCAATAGATCAGGGCTGGCCAAACCAGTCCTCGAGATCTACCAACAGTTTACATTCTCCAGACTACCTAGCTGGTGCACAGGTGTAGTCATTACTAATTAAGATGTGCTGCATTCATTCCTAACTGACAATTCTACAGATCTCAATGAGGCCTGGAAAACATGAACTGTTGTTAGATCTCGAGGATCTGTTTGGCCAGCTCTGCGATAGATGAACCCCTTCCTCAAATGGGACAGTCTGTCACTCTGTTAGACCTGTTAAAGAGGGCAGATCAGAGTATGCAGATAGAAAATAAGTATTATATATATGTGTGTGTGTATATATATATATATATATATATATATATATGTATGTATGTGTATGTATATATATATATATATATATATATATATAATTTATTTATTTTTTTCCTATTTTTTTTTTTTTATTTGTACACTTTTGTTTTCTTTAAAAAAAAAAAAAACCACATTGCCTGAGACAGACTTTTTCACTGCTGTTTGATGTCACTGTCTTCGGGTCACTTGGTCCATTTATACTGTAGTTCCAAATTGCTGAATCATCCAGACATGGTGGAATGTGGCATCATTTGAACCCAAGCCACATCGGACACAAACCATTCATCAGCTGTACTAAATGAAAAAATGTCTAGTTACACATGGCTGCTGGTGCATGCCTTTTGGTTTTATATTAATTAACAAGCAAAGCCAAGGTCAGCTGATTTGTGATTCAGTGTGCCTGGGTCAGCATTAGAAAAGCACTGCTCATGACTTTGACTTTGTAAGAAGCTGAAAACGTTATTTCATTGAAAGTAATGTGTAAAAAAGTATGTGTTTTAGTAAATGTTAGTGTTTCTGGGTTTGGATTAAGCAGGAACACTATGCTCATCAGAGATCATTTTGCGATTGCTTTCCTTGGGAGTCCCATCTCTAAATCTAGAACCAGGCCTAGTGCAGGAGAACCTGAACGGTTTCACTATAACAGTGAGACCACAAACATGTTTTTCTTTCCGTTTTTGGGGCTCTTCCATGGTCTTTGGGGCCAAGGTAATTAAGAACATTCAAATCCACCCTAGTGGTCAAATTATAATGGACTTTAAGGCCCCTGTCCAATATACTAAAGGGGAAAACAACATAAGACACAATTTTAAAATAAACTGTATTAGAATGAAAGATTAATCAGTAGTCCAGGGGTGGCCAACCAGTCAGAGGCAGAGCCAGAGCAAGAGTCAAGAGCAAGAGCCACTATCATGTGCGCAAATATGGGGGCGTGGCCTAGTTGTCACAAAGCCAAACCCTATTTTTGTGTGCACACCTTTCGGTATGACGTTTGTAGGCGTATAACCTCATATCATAACCCCGTTTTTCGTCATGTTGTAGAGTGCCACATACATTTAATGCCCTAGTACAGTGCCACATACATATAAAACACAAAAAAGGGTGCCTCCACAGTGCCAGATACACATGTCCCCAGTGCCAGATACATATGTCCCCACTGTGCCTGCTATGCCCCCAGTGCCAGATACATATGCCCCCACAGTGCCAGCTATGCCCCCAGTGCCAGATACACATGTCCCCGCTATGCCCCCAGTGCCAGATACACATTTCCCCAGTGCCTGCTATTCCCCAAGTGCCAGATATGCCCCCAGTGCCTGCTATGCCCCCAGTGCAGATACACATGTCCCCACAGTGCCTGCTATGCCCCCAGTGCCAGATACACATGTCCCCACAGTGCCTGCTATGCCCCCAGTGCCATATATGCCCCCAGCGCAGATACACATGTCCCCACAGTGCCTGCTATGCCCCCAGTGCCAGATACACGTCCCCACAGTGCCTGCTATGCCCCCACAGTGCCAGATACATCCCCAGTGCCTGTTGTACCCCAGTGCCAGATACACATGTCCCCACAGTGCCTGCTATGCCCCCAGTGCCAGATATGCCCCTAGTGCAGATACATATGTCCCCACAGTGCCTACTATGCCCCCAGTGCCAGATACAGGTCCCCAGAATGCCTGCTATGCCCCCACAGTGCCAGATATGTCCTCAGTGCCTGTTATGCCCCCAGTGCCAGATATGCCCCCAGTGCAGATACACATGTCCCCACAGTGCCTGCTATGTCCCCAGTGCCAGATACACATGTCCCAACAGAGCTTGCTATGCCCCAGTTCCAGATATGCCCCCAGTCCCTGCTATGCCCCCAGTGCAAGAAACACATGTCCCCACAGTGCTCACCAGCCACCACCACCCCCCAACCCCCCCCACCCCCCCCCCCCCCCCGCGCGCGTGTGTGTGTATTATTATTTTTAATATAGTTTTTCTTTTGTTTTAAGCAGTGCCCTGTGCATGGAGACTGCTTTGTTACAGTGTCTTCTGGGGGGGTTGGTATCCTGACCGCCCGTCACCAGTATTACAGCATTTAGATGCCCGGCGGGGGAGGGGGGGGGGGGGGAGGTCGAGCGCAACGAAGCACCTTGCGTGCTCGGTGGTGAGCTGCACTCGCCAAAGGTTCTATTCCCACTCTATGGGTGTCGTGGACACCCACGAGTGGGAATAGTCCCTGTTAGTTGGCATGCCGACTGTCGGGATTGTGAGAGGGAGGGATGTAGCCAGTCACATAACAACATCCCATTCTGGGGTTCCTTGTAGAAGAACATGTTTCCTGCTTATTTGTCCTTGTGCGAGTACTGGAGTTCGGAACGCAGGTAATAATCTCTGATAACTCCTTCTTTCTAACCCTCATAAATAACTGTGACACATAATTCTTTCTTAAATATGCGGAAACAACCATTTCTGCATGTTTTAAGTAGTGATGAGCGGGTTCGGTTTCTCGGAATCCGAACCCGCCGAACTTCAGCTTTTTTTACACGGGGCCGAGCAGGCTCGGATTCTCCCGCCTTGTTCGGTTAACCCGAGCGCGCCCGAACGTCATCATCCCGCTGTCGGATTCTCGCGAGGCTCGGATTCTATCGCGAGACTCGGATTCTATATAAGGAGCCGCGCGTCGCCGCCATTTTCACACGTGCATTGAGATTGATAGGGAGAGGACGTGGCTGGCGTCCTCTCCGTTTATAGAGAAGAGAGTGGAGAGTTAGAGACACTATTTACTAATTTTGGGGAGCATATTAGGACTGGAGTACTACTACTTGCTGATAGTGTGACCAGTGACCATTGACCACCAGTTTAATTAATCCGTTCTCTGCCTGAAAAAAAACGATACACAGTGTGACACAGTCACATACCATATCTGTGCTCAGCCTCAGTGTGCTGCATCATCATATGTAATACTGTATATCTGACTGTGCTGAGTGCTCACTGCTCACACAGCTTAATTGTGGGGGAGACTGGGGAGCAGTTAGAGCAGGAGTACATAAATAATACATTTTAAGTACAGTGCACACTTTTGCTGCCAGAGTGCCACACTGCCAGTGTGACTGACCAGTGACCACACTGACCACCATTATATTGTGATTGTCTGCTTAGGACGGAGTACTACTTGCTGATAGTGTGACCAGTGACCAGTGACCACCATCCGTTCTCTGCCTGAAAAAAAACGATACACAGTGTGACACAGTCACATACCATATCTGTGCTCAGCCTCAGTGTGCTGCATCATCATATGTAATACTGTATATCTGACTGTGCTGAGTGCTCACTGCTCACACAGCTTAATTGTGGGGGAGACTGGGGAGCAGTTAGAGCAGGAGTACATAAATAATATATTTTAAGTACAGTGCACACTTTTGCTGCCAGAGTGCCACTGCCAGTGTGACTGACCAGTGACCACTGACCACCAGTATATTGTGATTGTCTGCTGACCACCAGTATATTGTGATTGTCTGCCTGAAAAAGTTAAACACTCGTCGTGTGGTGTTTTTATAAACGCATTCTGCAGACAGTGTCCAGCAGGTCCGTCATTACATAATATATACCTGTCCGGCTGCAGTACTAGTGTGATATATATATATTTTAATTTTATCTCATTATCATCCAGTCTATATTAGCAGCAGACACAGTACGGTAGTCCACGGCTGTAGCTACCTCTGTGTCGGCAGTCGCTCGTCCATCCATAATTGTATACCACCTACCCGTGGTTTTTTTTTTTTTCTATCTTCTTGATACTAGTAGCTTACTTTAGGAGTCTGCAGTGCTGACAGACAGTGTCCAGCAGGTCCGTCATTACATAATATATACCTGTCCGGCTGCAGTACTAGTGTGATATATATATATATATATATTTTAATTTTATCTCATTATCATCCAGTCTATATTAGCAGCAGACACAGTACGGTAGTCCACGGCTGTAGCTACCTCTGTGTCGGCAGTCGCTCGTCCATCCATAATTGTATACCACCTACCCGTGGTTTTTTTTTTTTTTCTATCTTCTTGATACTAGTAGCTTACTTTAGGAGTCTGCAGTGCTGACAGACAGTGTCCAGCAGGTCCGTCATTACATAATATATACCTGTCCGGCTGCAGTACTAGTGTGATATATATATATATTTTAATTTTATCTCATTATCATCCAGTCTATATTAGCAGCAGACACAGTACGGTAGTCCACGGCTGTAGCTACCTCTGTGTCGGCAGTCGCTCGTCCATCCATAATTGTATACCACCTACCCGTGGTTTTTTTTTTTTCTATCTTCTTGATACTAGTAGCTTACTTTAGGAGTCTGCAGTGCTGACAGACAGTGTCCAGCAGATCCGTCATTACATAATATATACCTGTCCGGCTGCAGTACTAGTGTGATATATATATATATTTTAATTTTATCTCATTATCATCCAGTCTATATTAGCAGTAGACACAGTACGGTAGTCCACGGCTGTAGCTACCTCTGTGTCGGCAGTCGCTCGTCCATCCATAATTGTATACCACCTACCCGTGGTGTTTTTTTTTTCTATCTTCTTGATACTAGTAGCTTACTTTAGGAGTCTGCAGTGCTGACAGACAGTGTCCAGCAGGTCCGTCATTACATAATATATACCTGTCCGGCTGCAGTACTAGTGTGATATATATATATATTTTAATTTTATCTCATTATCATCCAGTCTATATTAGCAGCAGACACAGTACGGTAGTCCACGGCTGTAGCTACCTCTGTGTCGGCAGTCGCTCGTCATCCATAAGTATACTAGCATCCATCCATCTCCATTGTTTACCTGAGGTGCCTTTTAGTTGTGCCTATTAAAATATGGAGAACAAAAATGTTGAGGTTCCAAAAATAGGGAAAGATCAAGATCCACTTCCACCTCGTGCTGAAGCTGCTGCCACTAGTCATGGCCGAGACGATGAAATTCCATCAACGTCGTCTGCCAAGGCCGATGCCCAATGTCATAGTACAGAGCATGTAAAATCCAAAACACCAAATATCAGTAAAAAAAGGACTCAAAAATCTAAAATAAAATTGTCGGAGGAGAAGCGTAAACTTGCCAATATGCCATTTACCACACGGAGTGGCAAGGAACGGCTGAGGCCCTGGCCTATGTTCATGGCTAGTGGTTCAGCTTCACATGAGGATGGAAGCATTCAGCCTCTCGCTAGAAAAATGAAAAGACTCAAGCTGGCAAAAGCACAGCAAAGAACTGTGCGTTCTTCGAAATCCCAAATCCACAAGGAGAGTCCAATTGTGTCGGTTGCGATGCCTGACCTTCCCAACACTGGACGTGAAGAGCATGCGCCTTCCACCATTTGCACGCCCCCTGCAAGTGCTGGAAGGAGCACCCGCAGTCCAGTTCCTGATAGTCAGATTGAAGATGTCAGTGTTGAAGTACACCAGGATGAGGAGGATATGGGTGTTGCTGGCGCTGGGGAGGAAATTGACAAGGATGATTCTGATGGTGAGGTGGTTTGTTTAAGTCAGGCACCTGGGGAGACACCTGTTGTCCATGGGAGGAATATGGCCATTGACATGCCTGGTGAAAATACCAAAAAAAATCAGCTCTTCGGTGTGGAAGTATTTCAACAGAAATGCGGACAACATTTGTCAAGCCGTGTGTTGCCTTTGTCAAGCTGTAATAAGTAGGGGTAAGGACGTTAACCACCTCGGAACATCCTCCCTTATACGTCACCTGCAGCGCATTCATAATAAGTCAGTGACAAGTTCAAAAACTTTGGGCGACAGCAGAAGCAGTCCACTGACCAGTAAATCCCTTCCTCTTGTAACCAAGCTCACGCAAACCACCCCACCAACTCCCTCCGTGTCAATTTCCTCCTTCCCCAGGAATGCCAATAGTCCTGCAGGCCATGTCACTGGCAATTCTGACGAGTCCTCTCCTGTCTGGGATTCCTCTGATGCATCCTTGCGTGTAACGCCTACTGCTGCTGGCGCTGCTGTTGTTGCTGCTGGGAGTCGATGGTCATCCCAGAGGGGAAGTCGTAAGACCACTTTTACTACTTCCACCAAGCAATTGACTGTCCAACAGTCCTTTGCGAGGAAGATGAAATATCACAGCAGTCATCCTGCTGCAAAGCGGATAACTGAGACCTTGGCATCCTGGGTGGTGAGAAACGTGGTTCCGGTATCCATCATTACTGCAGAGCCAACTAGAGACTTGTTGGAGGTACTGTGTCCCCGGTACCAAATACCATCTAGGTTCCATTTCTCTAGGCAGGCGATACCGAAAATGTACACAGACCTCAGAAAAAGAGTCACCAGTGTCCTAAAAAATGCAGCTGTACCCAATGTCCACTTAACCACGGACATGTGGACAAGTGGAGCAGGGCAGGGTCAGGACTATATGACTGTGACAGCCCACTGGGTAGATGTATGGACTCCTGCCGCAAGAACAGCAGCGGCGGCACCAGTAGCAGCATCTCGCAAACGCCAACTCTTTCCTAGGCAGGCTACGCTTTGTATCACCGGTTTCCAGAATACGCACACAGCTGAAAACCTCTTACGGCAACTGAGGAAGATCATCGCGGAATGGCTTACCCCAATTGGACTCTCCTGTGGATTTGTGGCATCGGACAACGCCAGCAATATTGTGTGTGCATTAAATCTGGGCAAATTCCAGCACGTCCCATGTTTTGCACATACCTTGAATTTGGTGGTGCAGAATTATTTAAAAAACGAGAGGGGCGTGCAAGAGATGCTGTCGGTGGCCAGAAGAATTGCGGGACACTTTCGGCGTACAGGCACCACGTACAGAAGACTGGAGCAACACCAAAAACGCCTGAACCTGCCCTGCCATCATCTGAAGCAAGAAGTGGTAACGAGGTGGAATTCAACCCTCTATATGCTTCAGAGGTTGGAGGAGCAGCAAAAGGCCATTCAAGCCTATACAACTGAGCACGATATAGGAGGTGGAATGCACCTGTCTCAAGCGCAGTGGAGAATGATTTCAACGTTGTGCAAGGTTCTGCAACCTTTTGAACTTGCCACACGTGAACTCAGTTCAGACACTGCCAGCCTGAGTCAGGTCATTCCCCTCATCAGGCTTTTGCAGAAGAAGCTGGAGACATTGAAGGAGGAGCTAACACAGAGCGATTCCGCTAGGCATGTGGGACTTGTGGATGGAGCCCTTAATTCGCTTAACAAGGATTCACGTGTGGTCAATCTGTTGAAATCAGAGCACTACATTTTGTCCGCCGTGCTCGATCCTAGATTTAAAACCTACCTTGGATCTCTCTTTCCGGCAGACACAAGTCTGCTGGGGTTCAAAGACCTGCTGGTGAGAAAATTGTCAAGTCAAGCGGAACGCGACCTGTCAACATCTCCTCCTTCACATTCTCCCGCAACTGGGGGTGCGAGGAAAAGGCTCAGAATTCCGAGCCCACCCGCTGGCGGTGATGCAGGGCAGTCTGGAGCGACTGCTGATGCTGACATCTGGTCCGGACTGAAGGACCTGCCAACGATTACGGACATGTCGTCTACTGGCACTGCATATGATTCTCTCCCCATTGAAAGAATAGTGGAGGATTATATGAGTGACCGCATCCAAGTAGGCACGTCAGACAGTCCGTACTTATACTGGCAGGAAAAAGAGGCAATTTGGAGGCCCTTGCACAAACTGGCTTTATTCTACCTAAGTTGCCCTCCCACAAGTGTGTACTCCGAAAGAGTGTTTAGTGCCGCCGCTCACCTTGTCAGCAATCGGCGTACGAGGTTACTTCCAGAAAATGTGGAGAAGATGATGTTCATTAAAATGAATTATAATCAATTCCTCCGTGGAGACATTGACCAGCAGCAATTGCCTCCACAAAGTACACAGGGAGCTGAGATGGTGGATTCCAGTGGGGACGAATTGATAATCTGTGAGGAGGGGGATGTACACGGTGATATATCGGAGGATGATGATGAGGTGGACAACTTGCCTCTGTAGAGCCAGTTTGTGCAAGGAGAGATTAATTGCTTCTTTTTTGGTGGGGGTCCAAACCAACCCGTCATTTCAGTCACAGTCGTGTGGCAGACCCTGTCACTGAAATGATGGGTTGGTTAAAGTGTGCATGTCCTGTTTATACAACATAAGGGTGGGTGGGAGGGCCCAAGGACAATTCCATCTTGCACCTCTTTTTTCTTTAATTTTTCTTTGCGTCATGTGCTGTTTGGGGAGTATTTTTTTGAAGGGCCATCCTGCGTGACACTGCAGTGCCACTCCTAGATGGGCCAGGTGTTTGTGTCGGCCACTAGGGTCGCTTAGCTTACTCACACAGCTACCTCATTGCGCCTCTTTTTTTTCTTCTTTGCGTCATGTGCTGTTTGGGGAGTGTTTTTTGAAGGGCCATCCTGCGTGACACTGCAGTGCCACTCCTAGATGGGCCAGGTGTTTGTGTCGGCCACTAGGGTCGCTTAGCTTACTCACACAGCTACCTCATTGCGCCTCTTTTTTTCTTTGCGTCATGTGCTGTTTGGGGGGTGTTTTTTGGAAGGGCCATCCTGCGTGACACTGCAGTGCCACTCCTAGATGGGCCAGGTGTTTGTGTCGGCCACTTGGGTCGTTGAGCTTAGTCACACAGCTACCTCATTGCGCCTCTTTTTTTCTTTGCATCATGTGCTGTTTGGGGAGTGTTTTTTGGAAGGGCCATCCTGCGTGACACTGCAGTGCCACTCCTAGATGGGCCAGGTGTTTGTGTCGGCCACTTGGGTCGTTGAGCTTAGTCACACAGCTACCTCATTGCGCCTCTTTTTTTCTTTGCGTCATGTGCTGTTTGGGGAGTGTTTTTTGGAAGGGCCATCCTGCGTGACACTGCAGTGCCACTCCTAGATGGGCCAGGTGTTTGTGTCGGCCACTTGGGTCGCTTAGCTTAGTCATCCAGCGACCTCGGTGCAAATTTTAGGACTAAAAATAATAGTGTGAGGTCTGAGGTGTTCAGAATAGACTGAAAATGAGTGGAAATTATGGTTTTTGAGGTTAATAATACTTTGGGATCAAAATGACCCCCAAATTCTATGATTTAAGCTGTTTTTTAGGGTTTTTTGAAAAAAACACCCGAATCCAAAACACACCCGAATCCGACCAAAAAAATTCGGTGAGGTTTTGCCAAAACGCGTTCGAACCCAAACACGGCCGCGGAACCGAACCCAAAACCAAAACACAAAACCCGAAAAATTTCAAGTGCACATCCCTAGTTTTAAGTAGAGAATTACCGTAGTTTGATAAATAGGCCTCATACACTATATACTACTGTTTGCTTTTACCAGTTCATACTATCAGGCAAGCTAGACAAGGATACAATTAGCCAAAACACATGCATACAGTATATTGTTGCTACAATAACGAGCTCTAGAAATATACAATCAGCATACTTGATGAGTGTAGTCTGGGACAATTGTTTGGAAGTGAGGTTGCACTTGTTTTCTGGCTGATGCTGTCTAGGGACACAAATTCATGCAGGTCTCCAAATTAAAAGGTGTGACATACACAGTCTGCACAGGTGCTGTCCCTGACATTAAAAAGGACTTTACAATACTGGAGTTGTCTCAGGCTACTATACTATGCCATTATTAGTAGTAGGTAGAGAAATATTCAAATTACGCATAATATGAGTACTTTACATCTGCAGGGAGACCACTAGTTCAGATGGACCATCTCCGCCATCAGGAGGTGATATTGGGGGTCATTCCGAGCTGATTGCTAGCTGCCGTTGTACGCAGCGCAGCAATCAGGCTAAAAATCGGGATTTCTGCACATGCGTATGCACCGCAATGCGCAGGCATGTCGTACAGGTACAATGAGCATCGTGGGTTTGCACAGAGTCTAACGAACATTCCTGTCGCACGGCCGAAACGCAGGAAGATTGACATGAAGTGGGCGTTTCTGGATGTCAACTGACCATTTTCAGGAAGTGCTTAGAAAAACGCAGGCGTGGCAGAAAAAATGCAGGCGTGGCTGGGCGTTCGCTGGGCGGGTGTGTGACGTCAAAAGCCGTCCCTCCATCCTTAGAATCAGCGCACACGAAGAGTAACTACAGGGCTGGTCTTGTTTTGCACAAAAAGATTTTGCACTTCTGCAAAGCGAAAATACACTCCCAGTGGGTGGCGACAATGCGTTTGCACGGCTGCTAAAAACTGCAGCGGGCGATCAACTCGGAATGACCCCCATTGCCTGTAGCAACAAGCAGATTCTAGCTATTATCTTCTAGAAGGTGGTAGAATCTGATTGGTTGCTATGGGCAACATCTCCATTTCTATAAACCCACACTTTAGTAATTACTCTGCTGCATCTTGAACACATACGAACTCTGGAATTCTGGGAGAATCTTCCCACTCAAGACTGTGCATAACCTTGGATCTCATATACACTAAGGCAGAGATATACTAAGCAGTGAAAAGAGTGGAGAAGTGAGCCAGTGGAGAAGTTGCCCATGGAAACCTATCAGCATTAAAGTAATATTTATAATTTGCATACTAGAATAATATGCAGAGCAGCTGATTGGTTGCCATGGGTAACATCTCCATGGGCTCACTTCTCCACTTTTTTCACTGCTTAGTTCATCTCCCCCTAATACCCCTTTCACACCGCTGCGCACAAATAACCCGGTAAATTGCTGAATCGACGAGGATCGATGTGTGGTGTGAAAGGAAAGGTCAGGCAACCCGGGAATAAAGCAGGGTTATTCCCAAGTTATTACCAGGTCAGGTGCGGTGTGAACGGGTTACCCAGGTCAATGCGACCCGGGACCCGTTCACAGTATGGAGCAGGCGGCATGGAGATGATCTCATCTCCAAGCACCGCCTCCGCACCCGCCCTTGATGACGTCGGCGCAGCCTCTGCTACAGTCCCCAATGGCAACCTGACCCGGCATATTGCCGGGTTGCGTTGCCAGACTGAAAGGGTTCTCATGGCGGGTTGCACCTGGGAAGGACCTGTATACAATTCCCGGGTGCGACCTGTGATTGCGATGTGAAAGCGATATTAGTCAGGTACCTGCTATAATACTTACCTTCTTTAGTCATTGCATATCTTTTGTGCATCTGACCCTCTTTGGAACTAGATACTGGCTAGACACTCTCTAAGGGGTCTATGTACTAAGGGCCTGATTCAGACCTGATCTCTGCTGTGCATTTTTACACAGCGGGCGATTATCGATAGACTGTGCATGTGAATGCACCGCAATGCACACGATCTTCGCCAAACAACAACAGGCATCGCCGAACAGTGACAGGCTGGTGCAAAAATTTTAATTGCATGCCGTACGCATGCTGATTGACAGGAGGAAGCCATTTCTGGGTGTTAACTGACCATTTTCAGGGAGTGTCAGGGAAAATGCAGGCGTTCCCAAGCATTTTCAGGGAAGGTGTGTGACGTCAGTTCCGGACCCGTCCAGCCTGTTCTCTTCGCACTGTAGGAGTAAGTCCTGGGCTGCGCACAGACTGCAGACACTAGTAAAAATATTCGATGGTGAGTGTGGTGCGAACAAATTTGCAGCTGTCCGTTGACTGAGGGATATTTGTAGCATGGCGTACACATGCGATCGCACACTTGCACGGGTGAATATACACTCCCGTTGGGCAAATTAGCAGCACAGCAATCAGGTCTGAATTAGGCCCTAACTCTTGGAGATAAGGGGGTCATTCTGAGTTGATCGTAGTTGTGCCAAATTTAGCACAGCTATGATCGTTAACTCAGACATGCGGGGGGACGCCTAGCACAGGGCTAATCCGCCCCGCATGTCAGTGCCGGCCCCCCCGCACAAATACAAAAGCATTGCACAGAGGCGATGCCTTTGTATCTGTGGAGTTACTCCCGGCCAGGGCAGCTACTGCGGCTGGCCGGGAGTTGCTCGTCACTCCTGCTGGCCGCAGCCGCCGCGGCCCGTCCCCCCAATGGTCCGGCCACGCCTGCGTTGGCCGGATCGCTCCCCCTAAACGGCAGCTTAACGCTGCCGTTCAGCCCCATCCCACCTAGCGACCGCCTCTGTCTCAGAGGCGATCACAAGGTAACGAAAGCTGCCATGCGCCGGCGCACTGCGCATTTCCGACCCGATCACTGCGCTGCGACAAACTGCAGCGAGCAATCGGGTCGGAATGACCCCCAAAGTGTACAGAGATTACGTACCAGTCAATGAGCACCTAACTGTCATGTTACTGTCTGTGTTTAAAAAATGACAGGAGCTGGTTGGTTAGTACTTTGGGGTCTATTTACTAAGCCTTAGGGTGTGTACACACGGTGAGATATTTTGTTTCGATTTTGACTATATAGTCAAAATCGGAGGAAAAGTTAGTGCAGATCGCAAGGTGAAAGTCACCTTGCGTTCCTGTCGATCCCGATGCGCAGTCCCACCAGGTCGGCATCGCAAGAAAAGATATACTGTGCAGGCAAGTCAATCCTTGCTAGATCGTTGTACTATCTAGTTCATCTCACATGTCAATGACATCTCACATAAGCCAAAATCGTAAACACACATAGGCCCTCATTTCGAGATGTTCGCTCGTTAGTGGTTTTCGCAACGGAGTGATTTGTTGCAAACTGCGTATGCCCAATGTTTGCAGTGCGTCTGTGCCAAGTAAATTTGCCAAAAAGTTAGGTATTTTACTCACGGCTTAACAAAGAAATTTCTTTGTTCTGGTGATCGGAGTGTGATTGACAGGAAGTGGGTGTTTCTGGGCGGAAACTGGCCGTTTTATGGGTGTGTGCGGAAAAACGCTGCCGTTTCTGGGAAAAACGCGGGAGTGGCTGGAGAAACGGGGGAGTGTCTGGGCGAACGCTGGGTGTGTTTGTGACGTCAAACCAGGAACGAAACTGACTGAACTGATCGCAGTGGCAGAGTAAGTCCCGAGCTACTCAGAAACTGCAAATAAATTTCTATTCGCAATTATGCGAATCTTTCGTTCGCAATTCTGCAAAGCTAAGATACACTCCCAGTAGGCGGCGGCTTAGCGTGTGCAAAGCTGCTAAAAGCAGCTAGCGAGCGAACAACTCGGAATGAGGGCTCTAGTCCATATCTCAAGAAAAGTTAGTCAAAATCGGTGGTGCTGGGCTCCGGGGAGCTCAAGGGAAATCGCAAGTGAAAATCGGGCATAGCACACCCTAAGGGGTGTGTACACACGGTGAGATCCTTGCTATGCCCAATTTTCACTTGCGATTTCCCTTGAACTCCCTGGAGCCCAGATAGCACAGATTTTGACTAACTTTTCTTGAGATATGGACTATGGGGGTAATTCTGAGTTGATCGCAGCAGCAAGTTTGTTAGCAGTTGGGCAAAACCATGGGGGTCATTCCGAGTTGTTCGCTAGCAAGCTGATTTTTGCAGATTTGCTCACGCTAAGCCGCCGCCTACTGGGAGTGAATCTTAGCTTCTTAAAATTGCGAACGATGTATTCGCAATATTGCGATTACACACCTTGTAGCAGTTTCTGAGTAGCTCCAGACTTACTCGGCATCTGCGATCAGTTCAGTGCTTGTCGTTCCTGGTTTGACGTCACAAACACACCCAGTGTTCGCCCAGACACTCCCCCGTTTCTCCAGCCACTCCTGCGTTTTTTCCGGAAACGGTAGCGTTTTTTCCCACACGCCCATAAAACGGCCAGTTTCCGCCCAGAAACACCCACTTCTTGTCAATCACATTACGATCGCCAGAACGATGAAAAAGCCGTGAGTAAAATTCCTAACTGCATAGCAAATTTACTTGGCGCAGTCGCAGTGCGAACATTGCGCATGCGCACTAAGCGGAAAATCGCTGCGATGCGAAGATTTTTACCGAGCGAACAACTCGGAATGACCACCCATGTGCACTGCAGGGGGGGCAGATATAACATGTGCAGAAAGAGTTAGATTTGGGTGGGTTATTTTATTTCTGTGCAGGGTAAATACTGGCTGCTTTATTTTTACACTGCAAATTAGATTGCAGATTGAACACACCACACCCAAATCTAACTCTCTCTGCACATGTTAAATCTGCCTCCCTTGCAGTGCACATGGTTTTGCCCAACTGCTAAAAAATTTCCTGCTGCGATCAATTTGGAATTACCCCCTATGTGTGCTTACGATTTTGGCTTATGTGAGATGTCATTGACATGTGAGATGAACTAGATAGTACACCGATCTAGCAAGGATTGACTTGCCTGCACAGTCTATATTTTCTTGCGATGCCGACCTGGCAGGACCGCGCATCGGGATCAAATCGGGATCACAAGGTGACTTTCACCTTGCGATCTGCACTAACTTTTCTTGCGAATTTGACTATATAGTCAAAATTGAAAGAAAATATCTCACCGTGTGTACACACCCTTAGACCGAGATAAAGTTGACAGAGATAAGGTTACCAGCTGACCAGCTCCTAACTTCCATGTTACAGGATGTGTTTGAAAAATGACAGTTAGGAGCTGGTTGGCTGGTACTGGTACAGGTAACACACTGGGTGACTCACCAATCGCTCCTGCTGCTCTTCCTTCAGTACTGTGGGAGAGACGTCATGACATCTCTCCCTACACTTTCAGTGTGCCAAGCAGTGACTGACCTAGATGGAAGGCAGAGCTCCGGATTCTGCTAAATGCTGACAGAAGGGAGTCAGCTGCAGTGCTGTAATCAATGTATGCAGCGGTGCTATACATCCACCACAGTGGGCAGCGGCAGCGCTGCAGCTGGCAGCAGGTGTCAGGTCATCATGGTGGATATGGAGGTGTTGGTTCTCCGCTTACAGTGCCTATGCGCTGTTAGCTGAGCACATTCTGCACACACCTAGTTACGGCTTTGCCACAGGGCATACTGTACACTGGACTAAAACCCACTCTGTCTCATTTCAATCTTGCTGAGCAGGATGATATCCTATTTCTACACTGCTCTGCAAACGTAGGTGCACTGGTATGTCTACTCCAGGTGTTCCCAAACTCAGGGGTATATTTACTAAGCTCCCGATTTTGACCGAGATGCCGTTTTTTCTTCAAAGTGTCATCTCGGTTAATCTCGGTCATTTACTAAACACTAATCACGGCAGTGATGAGGGCATTCGTAATTTTTTGCTAGTTCAGGTAAAAAATTACGAATGAATACACCATCGGTCAAATTACGCCTGTTTAGATATGAATCTCGGTCATTTACTAAGAAGTGCAAAGCAAAAAAACACAAAACACTGCCGTGAAAAATTACAACTCGTAAAAAAGTCCTAAAAAAAAACAGACCTGCTTTTTTTTTCCGTGATTTGAGATGCATGCAGGGATCCATGAGATCCGTGCATGTATATCAGTGGGAAGGGGTGGGAAAGTGCTTATTTTTGCCAAAAAAATTGCGTGGGGTCCCCCCTCCTAAGCATAACCAGCCTCGGGCTCTTTGAGCCGATCCTGGTTGCAGAAATATGGGGAAAAAAATGACAGGGGTACCCCCATATTTAAGCAACCAGCATCGGGCTCTGCGCCTGGTCCTGGTCCCAAAAATACGGGGGACAAAAAGAGTAGGGGTCCCCCGTATTTTTAAAACCAGCACCGGGCTCCACTAGCTGGACAGATAATGCCACAGCCGGGGGTCACTTTTATACAGCGCCCTGCGGCCGTGGCATCAAAAATCCAACTAGTCACCCCTGGCCGGGGTACCCTGGGGGAGTGGGAACCCCTTCAATCAAGGGGTCCCCCCCCCCAGCCACCCAAGGGCCAGGGGTGAAGCCCGAGGCTGTCCCCCCCCATCCAATGGGCTGCGGATGGGAGGGCTGATAGCCTTTGTTGTAAAATAAAAGATATTGTTTTTAGTAGCAGTACTACAAGTCCCAGCAAGCCTCCCCCGCATGCTGGTACTTGGAGAACCACAAGTACCAGCATGCGGCGGAAAAACGGGCCCGCTGGTACCTGTAGTACTACCACTAAAAAAATACCCAAAAAAACACAAGACACACACACCGTGAAAGTATAATTTTATTACATACATACACACATACATACATACTTACCTTATGTTCTCACGCAGGTCGGTCCTCTTCTCCAGTAGAATCCAAGGGCTACCTGTTGAAGAAATTCTACTCACCAGATCCATGGGTCCAGGCTCCTCGGCAAATCCAGGGTTAATCCACGTACTTGAATAAAAAAAAAAAACGGTGTCCCGACCACGAACTGAAAGGGGACCCATGTTTGCACATGGGTCACCTTCCCACGAATGCCAGAAACCCACTTTGACTTCTGTCTAAGTGGGTTTCTTCAGCCAATCAGGGAGTGCCACGTTGTAGCACTCTCCTGATCAGCTGTGTGCTGCTGTCCTCACTGACAGGCGGCACACGGCAGTGTTACAATGTAGCGCCTATGCGCTCCATTGTAACCAATGCTGGGAACTTTCTGCTCAGCGGTGACGTCACTTTAGGTCAACCGCAGGGCAGAAAGTTCCCATCATTGGTTACAATGTAGCGCATAGGCGCTACATTGTAACACTGCCGCGTGCTGCCTGTCAGTGAGGACAGCAGCACACAGCTGATCAGGAGAGTGCTACAACGTGGCACTCCCTGATTGGCTGAAGAAACCCACTTAGACAGAAGTCAAAGTGGGTTTCTGGCATTCGTGGGAAGGTGACCCATGTGCAAACATGGGTCCCCTTTCAGTTCGTGGTCGGGACACCGTTTTTTTTTATTTATTCAAGTACGTGGATTAACCCTGGATTTGCCGAGGAGCCTGGACCCATGGATCTGGTGAGTAGAATTTCTTCAACAGGTAGCCCTTGGATTCTACTGGAGAAGAGGACCGACCTGCGTGAGAACATAAGGTAAGTATGTATGTATGTGTGTATGTATGTAATAAAATTATACTTTCACGGTGTGTGTGTCTTGTGTTTTTTTGGGTATTTTTTTAGTGGTAGTACTACAGGTACCAGCGGGCCCGTTTTTCCGCCGCATGCTGGTACTTGTGGTTCTCCAAGTACCAGCATGCGGGGGAGGCTTGCTGGGACTTGTAGTACTGCTACTAAAAACAATATCTTTTCATTATCACAAATGGCTATCAGCCTCCCCATCCGCAGCCCATTGGATGGGGGGGGACAGCCTCGGGCTTCACCCCTGGCCCTTGGGTGGCTGGGGGGGACACCCCTTGATTGAAGAGGTCCCCACTCCCCCAGGGTACCCCGGCCAGGGGTGACTAGTTGGATTTTTGATGCCACGGCCGCAGGGCACTGTATAAAAGTGACCCCCGGCTGTGGCATTATCTGTCCAGCTAGTGGAGCCCGGTGCTGGTTTTAAAAATACGGGGGACCCCTACTCTTTTTGTCCCCCGTATTTTTGGAACCAGGACCAGGCGCAGAGCCCGATGCTGGTTGCTTAAATATGGGGGAACCCCTGTCAATTTTTTCCCCATATTTCTGCAACCAGGATCGGCTCAAAGAGCCCAAGGCTGGTTATGCTTAGGAGGGGGGACCCCACGCATTTTTTTTTGTGATTTTACATTGTTTAATAAAAAAAAAAAAAAATAAGAACCCCAGCACGGATCACACAGATCCGGCCGAGATTGATTGTAAAAAAAAACGGCAGTGTTTTGCTAATCACTGCCGTAAAAATAGGTAAAAAAAAACGAATGACATCGACATCGGAAGCAAAGAAAAATACGAATACGACAGCTTAGTAAATCCATCGTAATCAATTCAAAAAGTTGCAGTTTTACACTGTCGATGTCATTCGTGATTGAACTTTGACCTATTTTCGGAAATTACGAATCTTAGTAAATATACCCCTCAGTCCTCAGGACCCCAAACAGTTCATGTTTTACAGATCACCCAGCAGGTGCACAATTATATTCATTACTCACTGACACATTTTGAAAGATCCACATGTGGATATATTTATTTCACATGTGATTCTATGAGGAGACTTGGAAAACAGTAACTTTTTGGGGTCGAGTACAGAGTAGACTGAGTTTGAGAAACTATGGTCTACTCTGTACTTAGCGAGAACCATCCTCACTCCACCAAACTCCTCCCCTTAGACTGTAAAAAATTCTACTCCTTTCCAAATGCTGCCTTCTTGTTCTGTAAACCCGTGCTTGAGGTGCTGGTTTTGTGCTTCATATATGGCTCCAATGTCAGCATCATAAAGGTTGGAAACCATTGAAGGGAGATGCTATAGATGTTTACTGCAAACATTCTTAAGTATGATGCTAATTAAATACACCTTAATAAAACACTTGGGGTAATGGACATGCTCTGTAAATAGCGTGTGCACCATTTTTCAGTATGCATAGTAAATTCTGGAACAGTACCAGAGACCACTTGTTGCATGCGCTGCCAAGAGGAGGGGGGCACACACTGAGACTACACGAGTTTCTTCCTCTCTTAATTGACTGCTGTTACGGGTCACACAGGATCAATGTACGGGTGGTCTTCTGTATGCCGGCGGTCGGGCTCCCGGCGCTCAGTATACCAGCGCCGGGAGCCCGACAGCCGGCATACCGACACTTATTTTCCCTCGTGGGGGTCCACGACCCCCATAGAGGGAGAATAAAATAGTGTGGCGCGCGTAGCGCGCCACCGTGCCCGTAGCGTGGCGAGCGCAGCGAGCCCGCAAGGGGCTCATTTGCGCTCGCCACGCTGTCGGTAAGCCGGCGGTCGGGCTCCCGGCGCCGGGATGCTGGTCGCCGGGAGCCCGACCGCCGGCCAGCCGTAGTGAACCTCAATGTACTGTATATCGTGTTTTTAGATACTTTGTTGTTGCTTGATCATAGTTACCTACTTCATTAGATGTGCTGTTAATTAAAAACAAACTGGAATTGAGCTTAATTACTTGAATCATTGATTTGTGATATACTGTATCAATTATGTTATTTTATTTATACAGAAATATAGTTTGTTTTGTTTTACATTGTGAAATTGGCCTAATTTTGAGCAGTGCCTGGATCTTATATTCCATCTCAACTTTTAATAATCAGGTTTGGCTCCATCTAATAACTGCAGGTGACAAGGATTGCATATGACTTCTAGTACATAAGGCGTACTTGTTCTATGGTTTTCAGCAGAAATAGAGGAACTGTTACAGAGCAGCTGTGAGGCACCTATCCAAAAATAACAAAACTCCTTCTAAAACAAGCCTCAAAATGTACAGATGAAATCTGTGATAGATTTTTTTCTATTTTTTTAAAAAGCCATACAATATACTGTATATTACAATGTATAAAGAGTTATTCCAGTGGAACACACTTGTACAGTACTACTTTCACCACTGTCCCCTTATTGCTGCTGTTCAAGAATTGGTAACCTTAGTTGCTGTACTGAGAAAACTTAAATATAAATTATTTTACACAATACTTTATACATTGCTCAAAAAAATAAAGGGAACACTAAAATAACACATCCTAGATCTGAATGAATGAAATATTCTTATTAAATACTTTGTTCTTTACATAGTTGAATGTGCTGACAACAAAATCACACAAAAATTATCAATGGAAATCAAATTTATTAACCCATGGAGGTCTGGATTTGGAGTCACCCTCAAAATTAAAGTGGAAAAACACACTAAATGCTGATCCAACTTTGATGTAATGTCCTTAAAACAAGTCAAAATGAGGCTCAGTAGTGTGTGTGGCCTCCACGTGCCTGTATGACCGCCCAACAACCCACACAAGTGGCTCAGGTAGTGCAGCTCATCCAGGATGGCACATCAATGCGAGCTGTGGCTAGAAGGTTTGCTGTGTCTGTCAGCGTAGTGTCCAGAGCATGGAGGCACTACCAGGAGACAGGCCAGTACATCAGGAGACGTGGAGGAGGCCGTAGGAGGGCAACAACCCAGCAGCAGGACCACTACCTCCGCCTTTGTGCAAGGAGGAACAGGAGGAGCACTGCCAGAGCCCTGCAAAATGACCTCCAGCAAGCCACAAATGTGCATGTGTCTACTCAAACGATCAGAAACAGACTCCATGAGAATGGTATGAGGGCCCGACGTCCACAGGTGGGGGTTGTGCTTACAGACCAACACCGTGCAGGACGTTTGGCATTTGCCAGAGAACACCAAGACTGGCAAATTCGCCACTGGCGCCCTGTGCTCTTCACAGATGAAAGCAGGTTCTCACTGAGCACATGTGACAGAGTCTGGAGACGCCAAGGAGAACGTTCTGCTGCCTGCAACATCCTCCAGCATGACCGGTTTGGCAGTGGGTCAGTAATGGTGTGGGGTGGCATTTCTTTGGGGGGGGCGCACAGCCCTCCATGTGCTCGCCATAGGTATCCTGACTGCCATTAGGTACCGAGATGAGATCCTCAGACCCCTTGTGAGACCATATGCTGGTGCGGTTGGCCCTGGGTTCCTCCTAATGCAAGACAATGCTAGACCTCATGTGGCTGGAGTGTGTCAGCAGTTCCTGCAAGACGAAGGCATTGATGCTATGGACTGGCCCGCCCGTTCCCCAGACCTGAATCCAATTGAGCACATCTGGGACATCATGTCTCGCTCCATCCACCAACGCTACGTTGTACCACAGACTGTCCAGGAGTTGGCGGATGCTTTAGTCCAGGTCTGGGAGGAGATCCCTCAGGAGACCATCCGCCACCTCATCAGGAGCATGCCCAGGCATTGTAGGGAGGTCATTCAGGCACGTGGAGACCACACACACTACTGAGCCTCATTTTGACTTGTTTTAAGGACATTACATCAAAGTTGGATCAGCCTGTAGTGTGTTTTCCACTTAAATTTTGAGGGTGACTCCAAATCCAGACCTGCATGGGTTAATAAATTTGATTTCCAGTGATAATTTTTTTGTGTGATTTTTGTTGTCAGCACATTCAACTATGTAAAGAACAAAGTATTTAATAAGAATATTTCATTCATTCAGATCTAGGATGTGTTATTTTAGTGTTCCCTTTATCTTTTTGAGCAGTGTATATTTTCATCTTAGATTGAATGGCAGATTGTACCAAGAATGCTGGTCTATCCTACACTATAATTTTCATGGAAGGACATCCTGAAAAACACTTACCATTCTGGTAGTGATAGAAAAATAAAGAGCTGTAAATCCTCTTCAGTCTTATAGTTTCCTGAGCGACATTTGACATCTTCAATGTTGGGACATTGGGGGTAATTCCAAGTTGATCGCACCAGGAATTTTGTTAGCAGTTGGGCAAAACCATGTGCACTGCAGGGAAGGCAGATATAACATGTGCAGAAAGAGTTAGATTTGGGTGGGTTATTTTGTTTCTGTGCAGGGTAAATTCTGGCTGCAAATTAGATTGCAGATTGAACACACCACACCCAAATCTAACTCTCTCTACACATGTTATATCTGCCTCCCCTGCAGTGCACATGGTTTTGCCCAACTACTAACAAAACTCCTGCTGCGATTGGAATTACCCCCATTGTGGCGATAACAAGAATTACAAAAGGTTGAAGAGGTTTAAAACTTGAGACTGAGATGCATTGTCAGGTTTTGAGGGGAGTTTTTCTGTAGTGACAACTATTTGACCAGTGGATATGACATCGGTAGTGGTAGCTGGGGCTTCTCTGCCTATGTAGCCTTTCCAGGGGTGTAAGTTCATACTGAGTGCACAAAGGCAAAGCAGGCGGTGGTGCCCCCCCCCTTCCCCCCCCCCATTGGCACAGTAATCCCTTCCATCTCTCCAGCCTGCCCCACTTCTGTCTCTCCAGCCAGCCCTCCCATTTCTCCCCCTTCTGTCTCTCCAGCCTGCTCCCCTTCTGTCTCTCCAGCCAGCCCTCCCATCTTTCCTCCTTCTGTCTCTCCAGCCAGCTCCCCTTCTGTATCTCCCGCCAGCTACCCTTCTGTTTCTCAAGCCAGCCAACCTTCTTTCTCACCCTTCTTATTGCCCTATGCCAGGGGTGCCCAAATTCAGTCCTCAAGGAACACTAAAAGTCCAGGTTTTAAAGATAGCCATGGCTAAAGCACAAATGGTTAAATCTTATTGCCTGTGGTACTAATTAAGTCACCTATTGCCAAGCATGGAAATACTTAAAACCTTGACCGTTAGTGCTCCTTAAGGACCAAGTTTTGGAATCACTGCCCTAGGCACCACTTTTTAAAAAAATAACTAGTATTAAATAATTATCTACATCCCTAAACAGACTAAATGTCAGTTGTCACTAAACACAATCTGGTCCTTATGCTGTTTTTTGCAACCCAGGACACGGTTTAAGATCTTTGTTTACACACTGGAGCCCCAAATTGCATTACTTTGCCGTGCTGTATATCACTTTAAATTAGAGATGAGTGGGTTCGGTTTTACTCGGATTTATGCTAGCCATACATCAGACCAACTTCAGACCAACTTTTCTCCAACACTCCAAACTTCCAACCATCCAACTTGTCTGTTCAACTAAAACAGTGCTCCACACATCTAACCAACTTTTCATCACTGCTCCACACATCTAACCAACTTTTCATCAGACCAACCAACCTGACAACCTCTGTCCAACTTGTGATGTCACCGAAGTAGGCGGATAGTGCCTGCCTACAGTACTTTAATCGTTTTTTTTTTATTCAAAACATGCAACAGTATGGGATGAATATCACCTGCTGATTTATCCCCATGTTCAAACTAGATGTGCGGTGCAGAGGTGGCCGGTCACTCCTGTAGTTGCAGCCGGTCCCTATGATGCTAAAGGCAGTGGAGAAATGGAGCCTGGTGGCGATGAGGTGGCCGTGCCCTGCGGCCGACACAGGACAGAGGCTGGCGGACAGTGCGGGGAGTGAGCTGGCGGCAGTGGGGTGGCCGGTACCTGTATATACATACATACACACACACACACACACACACATATACACATATACTGTACATAGTATGCAGGAAGCCGGCACTCCTGCTTGCCTTTCAGACAATGTGCGCCGGTGCCATCCGCAAACCATGATTCTGCCGGATAACGGTTAATACAGTGCAAAGATCCGCAAAAGGCGGCACTCCAAGTGACTTTCAAATAAGACAAGTCAACGTCTCAGAAGTATTTTGCTTCAGTTCAGGATCCTGACAAAAGAACTGAAATAAACAACTTCTGAAATGTTGACAAAACAACGCTGACTTATTGTCTTATTTGAAAGTCACTTGGAGTGCTGCCTTCATAGATCTTAATAAATATATATATATATATATATATATATATTACAGGAATTGGAAGAACAAGCGCCCAAGAGTGAAATTATTAGGGTTAGGGAAAATGAAGGTATAACAAAATATATGATAAGAATCGATTAAAAAACTTATCTGGCAGGTAGAGACTTGACTCAAGTAGTGGTCTTTTTGAGGATTAAGAACATGCGGATAAAACAGAAAAAACTAACATAGTGTGTACCGTTTATGTTGCATATTATGTTACTGTTTAGTTTCACAGGCCTTATTAGGGAACTTAGCTTATTCCCACAAAGCAACAATTTGTAGCCTGAGTAGTATACGGTTTAAAAATACAAACAGGTTTTTAATAACATAATCACATAAAAACACACATGAAAATAGCTGTATAACATGCGTACAGGATAAAAATTAAATCAGGCTTATCTGTCCATGAAATGATTAAAATGCATGCGTACAGGATTTAAAATAGTTTTAGGCTTATCTGTCCATCAAGAGGGGGTGTCTGCAGGTACTCCCAACGCGTTTCGTCCGTCAGCAACAGGACTTCATCCTTGATGAAGTCCTGTTGCTGACGGACGAAACGCGTTGGGAGTACCTGCAGACACCCCCTCTTGATGGACAGATAAGCCTAAAACTATTTTAAATCCTGTACGCATGCATTTTAATCATTTCATGGACAGATAAGCCTGATTTAATTTTTATCCTGTACGCATGTTATACAGCTATTTTCATGTGTGTTTTTATGTGATTATGTTATTAAAAACCTGTTTGTATTTTTAAACCGTATACTACTCAGGCTACAAATTGTTGCTTTGTGGGAATAAGCTAAGTTCCCTAATAAGGCCTGTGAAACTAAACAGTAACATAATATGCAACATAAACGGTACACACTATGTTAGTTTTTTCTGTTTTATCCGCATGTTCTTAATCCTCAAAAAGACCACTACTTGAGTCAAGTCTCTACCTGCCAGATAAGTTTTTTAATCGATTCTTATCATATATTTTGTTATACCTTCATTTTCCCTAACCCTAATAATTTCACTCTTGGGCGCTTGTTCTTCCAATTCCTGTAACAAATTTTATATGCATGCCAAGCATATTTATATGTATTACAAGCTGCCGCTCTAATAATCTAATGAGAAGTGCTTTTATATGAAATAGGGATTTTTTACCTCACGTATCCTTTTTTTTTAAAATTTTTTTTATTATATTTACTACGTTTTAATATATAATACTTTTTTACTGTGCACTATTACCACATAAATTGCACCCGAGCGCCGAGGTCTTCAATTCTATATTATATATATATATATATCTATATATAACCAATAAGTTCATTATGTTGTGATCCCTGAGTGCCGTTTTCCTTATTTTTATATATATATATATATATATATATATATTTTTTTTTTTTTTTTAAGGGGCATCGCAGGAGGGAGGTTGGCAGGGGACACTGCATTGAAGGGGTTTATAGTCCTCGGGTTTGTGCTCACCGGGAAAGGGGGAGAAATATGGTGCCAGGGCATATAGTTATCACTGGGCGTTGGAAGGGGGATATTATCCACTTGCCCTAATCTTCCTCCCGGCTCCCGCTCACCCTCCGCCACTGACAGGGGTCCCGGAGTGACAGGGGCAGCACGGCAGCAGTGATGGACTGCCGCAGCTGCCCCTGAACCTCATCACTGCTCCAATGCCGCCGCTGATGAGTCCTGATGTCCCGGGGCAGGAGTGAAGTACTCCCGCAACCCGTCCCTGCTTCTCCTCCTGCCGCCGCGATGACAGGGGCAGCACGGCAGCAGTGATGGACTGCCGCAGCTGCCCCTGAACCCCATCACTGCTCCCTCCAATGCCGCCGCTGACGAGTCCTGATGTCCCGAGGCAGGAGTGAAGTACTCCCGCAACCCGTCCCTGCTTCTCCTCCTGCCGCCGCTGCCGCGATGACAGGGGCAGCACGGCAGCAGTGATGGACTGCCGCAGCTGCCCCTGAACCCCATCACTGCTCCCTCCAATGCCGCCGCTGACGAGTCCTGATGTCCCGGGGCAGGAGTGAAGTACTCCCGCAGCCCGTCCCTGCTTCTCCTCCCGCCGCCGCGATGACAGGGGCAGCACGGCAGCATTGATGGACTGCCGCAGCTGCCCCTGAACCTCATCACTACTCCTGCTTCAATGCCGCCGCTGGGATCCTGGGCTGGCCAGCAGTGAGGGTGACAAAAGTAGGTGGACACTGTCAGCCTGTGTCCACCTACTTATCGTTCAGTTGGGGGGAGAGTTTCCCCTACACCTGAACGATTAGTTGGGAAAATCAAACAGGTTTGATTTTCCCAACTAGTTGGACAGACCGTTTCTGGCCGTTTTTTAGCGTGTGGGAGCAAACGGCTGATAATCGTTTCCTCCCACACACTGCCAGATTATCTTTCCACAAAGGGGGCGACCCGGCACCGGTCTAAAAATAGTTTTTGATTACAGAAAAACCAAATTTGGACAATTTTCAAGTAAAATCTTTAATATAATGTCCAGTTTGGGGGTGCGCCCAGAGCCAGTGACATATGCATAAACAAAAGGGAGAAAGAAGAAGGCTCTTGTGTGGGCGCACTCATTAATGGTAGTTAGATAACTAGAATGAATAACACTAGGTTGATTAGTCAGCAGATAAAACAAAATTTATTTGGAAATATTAAGAATATAATTGCCCCTGGTTGAGGAGATGTGAATGATCCCAGATAAAAATGTTCTGGTCCTGCCTCAGGAAATGAGATGGAGAGGGGTAGAGACACTGCAAGTCATAAACCCTTTCTCACCCGGCCAGTACAGATGATCTGTGTTAATGAGATCAATTAAGTCAATTGATTTTAGATTCTGTCATAATCCTAATGAAGGAATAACAGCTATTATGGCAATGAGTAATAATAGAAACAAATCAAAGGATATACCAGGGTAAAGAAAGAAAAGGATAGGAACAAATGGTGATGCATCACCATTTGTTCCTATCCTTTTCTTTCTTTACCCTGGTATATCCTTTGATTTGTTTCTATTATTACTCATTGCCATAATAGCTGTTATTCCTTCATTAGGATTATGACAGAATCTAAAATCAATTGACTTAATTGATCTCATTAACACAGATCATCTGTACTGGCCGGGTGAGAAAGGGTTTATGACTTGCAGTGTCTCTACCCCTCTCCATCTCATTTCCTGAGGCAGGACCAGAACATTTTTATCTGGGATCATTCACATCTCCTCAACCAGGGGCAATTATATTCTTAATATTTCCAAATAAATTTTGTTTTATCTGCTGACTAATCAACCTAGTGTTATTCATTCTAGTTATCTAACTACCATTAATGAGTGCGCCCACACAAGAGCCTTCTTCTTTCTCCCTTTTGTTTAAGATTATCTTTCCAACCAGCCAACTAGTTGGCTGGTTGGAAAGATATCGTCCTGATGTATGGCCAGCATTACACGGATTTACTCGAATCTCCTTATTGGCTCTCGGATGTCACGTGTTTTGGTTAGCCAATAAGAAAAATCCGGAAAATCTGATTTTGCGATAATTCTGGCGTTAAGTACTGAGTAAATTTGAACCCGCTAATCTCTACTTTAAATAGCAGTAATGTCTGATACTAGAAGCGGATGTTGCTGCGTGAAGAACTTAAATTTGCTATATTTTCTCACCACATTGACCTTCTAAGACAGGATGTAGCTTTCACTTTAAATCGGCAGTCAGCTATTCTTCAGCACCTCTCAAATGATGTATTGGTCACTCAGTTCCCTGCAGCTCCAAGGGGTATATGCAATTGCGGTCGAATTCCGTCTGGAATTCAACCGTTTTTGGATTCTACACAATTCGACAGTCGAATCCCGGCTGCCGGGACCCGAATTCGACATATTCAATAAAAAACGGATTCGACAGTCCCGCTGTCGAAAAACGGACCAATTGACGATAGTGTGCATCCTGGATTCGACTTCATGGATGGCACAAAAGTGTTAAAAAAAACCCTGAAAAAAAATGCGTGGGGTCCCCCATCCTAAGCATAACTAGCCTCGGGCTCTTTGAGCCGGTCCTGGTTGTAAAAATACGGGGGGGGGGGGGGGGGAATGACATGGGATCCCCCGTATTTTAACAAAAAGCACCGGGCTCTGTGTCCGGTCCTGGTGCCAAAAATATGGGGGACAAAACACGTAGGGGTCCCCCGTATTTTTAACACCAGCACCGGGCTCCACTAGTCAGAGAGATAATGCCACAGCCGGGGGACACTTTTATATCGGTCCCTACGGCCCTGGCATTAAATCACTAACTAGTCACCCCTGGCCGGGGTACCCTGGAGGAGTGGGGACCCCTTAAATCAAGGGGTCCCCCCCTCCAGCCACCCAAGGGCCAGGGGTGAAGCCCGAGGCTGTCCCCCCCCCATCCAAGGGAGGCGGATGGGGGGGCTGATAGCCATGTCTCAAAAAAAAGAATATTGTTTTTTGTAGCAGAACTACAAGTCCCAGCAAGTCTCCCCGCAAGCTGGTACTTGGAGAACTACAAGTAGCAGCATGCGGGGGGAAACGGGCCCGCTGGTACCTGTAGTTCTACTACAAAAAAATACCCAAATAAAAACAGTACACACACCGTGAAAGTATAACTTTATTACATACATGCACACCGACATACACACATACTTGCCTATGTTGACACGAAGTGTCGGTCCCCTTGTCCACGTAGAATCCACGGGGTACCTGTAAATAAAATTATACTCACAACTGGGGTAGATTGGTCCTCTTGTTAGTTTGTAATCTACGTACTTGGCAAAATAAAAAAAACGGAAACCACGGACCACGCACTGAAAGGGGTCCCATGTTTACACATGGGACCCCTTTTCCCGACTGCCGGGACCCCCCGTGACTGCTGTCAAAGAGGGTCCCATCAGTCAATCAGGGAGCGCCACGTCGTGGCACTCTCCTGATTGGCTGTGCGCGTCTGAGCTGTCACGACGTGGCGCTCCCTGATTGGCTGAAGGGACCCTCTTTGACAGCAGTCACGGGGGGTCCCGGCAATCAGGGAAAGGGGTCCCATGTGTAAACATGGGACCCCTTTCAGTGCGTGGTCCGTGGTTTCCGTTTTTTTATTTTTCTAAGTACGTGGATTACAAACTGAAGAGGACCGATCTACCCCGGATTGTTGTGAGTATAATTTTATTTACAGGTACCCCGTGGATTCTACGTGGACAAGGGGACGGACACTTTGTGTCAACATAGGTAAGTATGTGTGTATGTCGGTGTGCATGTATGTAATAAAGTTATACTGTCACGGTGTGTGTGTACTGTTTTTATTTGGGATGGGGGGGACAGCCTCGGGCTTCACCCCTGGCCCTTGGGTGGCTGGAGGGGGGGACCCCTTGATTTAAGGGGTCCCCACTCCTCCAGGGTACCCCGGCCAGGGGTGACTAGTTAGTGATTTAATGCCAGGGCCGCAGGGACCGATATAAAAGTGTCCCCCGGCTGTGGCATTATCTCTCTGACTAGTGGAGCCCGGTGCTGGTGTTAAAAATATGGGGGACCCCTACGTGTTTTGTCCACCGTATTTTTGGCACCAGGACCGGACGCAGAGCCCGGTGCTGGTTGTTAAAATACGGGGGATCCCATGTCATTTCCCCCCTGTATTTTTACAACCAGGACCGGCTCAAAGAGCCCGAGGCTGGTTATGCTTAGGAGGGGGGACCCCACGCATTTTTTTCTGAAATTGTAACCCATTCCCACCCCTTCCCTCTGAAAAACATGCTCTGATCTCTCCATATTATTTTAGTCAGTAGAAAAAAAAAATATTCTTTTAAAAAATCTATTAAATAATACTTGTGGCTCCTAAATAGACAAACCAAGTAGATAATCCCTTCTAATATAAATAGATATGCTATTAGCAATAAAAAAAACACAAAAAAAATGTTTTTAAAATTTTTTATTAGATCACGACAGCAAAATGAGGCGGAATGAAATTGACGAAATGACTGTCGAAAAGCACTGTTGTCGAATCGACATTCTTCAATTGAATATACAGTTGTGCTCATAAGTTTACATACCCTAGCAGAATTTGTGATTTTCTGGCCATTTGTCAGAGAATATGAATGATAACTCACAAACTTTTCTTTCACTCATGGTTAGTGGTTGGGTGAAGCCATTTATTGTCAAACAACTGTGTTTACTCTTTTTAAATCATAATTACAACAGAATCTATCCAAATGACCCTGATCAAAGTTTACATACCCTGGAGATTTTGGCCTGATAACATGCACACAAGTTGACACAAACGGGTTTGAATGGTTACTAAAGGTAACCATCCTCACCTGTGATCTGTTTGCTTTAAAAAGAGTAAACACAGTTGTTTGACAATAAATGGCTTCACCCAACCACTAACCATGTGTGAAAGAAAAGTTTGTGAGTTATCATTCATATTCTCTGATAAATGGCCAGAAAATCACAAATTCTGCTAGGGTATGTAAACTTATGAGCACAACTGTACTTTTGTCGAAAGGCCGCATTTTTACCATTACAGACATGTCGAATTTGAAAAATGTCGAATTGCAAAAAGTCGAATCTGAAACAGCAGGTTTTTTGACGAAAAGTAGTGTATTGCATTGTCGAATCCAATTCGACAGTTTTTTTGTCGAAAATGCCCCATTTTTCATAATTTGCGGCAATTCGACCGCAATTGCATATACCCCCAAACCTCCCTTCCAATCTCAATCAGCATGTTAGTAAACTTAGCCAAGATTCTCCCCTTAGACACTGTCAGAGTTAGCTCCAGGGCAGCAAAGGGTGCAGTTCCTGTCCTCAGGGATGTCCTGGTACCTCGCAATCCACCCAATTAATGATCAGGAGGTATCTCCCTGGATGAGGAGAAGTGGGAGAAGAGGATTAGGCTGTATTTAGTTTGAATTGTAGAGAAAATGCTGGGATGAATGTAGCCAAAGCCAGAAGGAGCATTGAACTGCTTCCTGCGTGCAGCACATGCTTATCTGTGTCTAAACCCCCCCAGCCAGCATCAATATACAGTTGAGCTCTGAGCCATGATGTTATAGGAGTTGTTGTTGTTGTTGTTGTTGTTATGGTTCTTAAATTCCAAAGAAACAGAAAACCATTAGGAATAATCTCTGTACTAATTAGTTATATAATATTTCAGTTTTCTTAGAAACTATGCTAACATAACAGGATTTGGAAACAAGTTGTTCAATATTTAGATATGTGTCTGGACACAGTGCCTGAGACAACACTACCAAACAACTATGCCAAGCACAAATATTAAAGTAACATTGGGACTGCATTGTTGGCATCCACTACACTGACCAGGAGAGATATTCAGGAACCAGCATAAAGCTCTAACTTGTATAATGACAGATAATGTTTGCAGTACAGGAGCAACTATTTTAGGCATTGTTATTTTGTAAGTAAATAATCTGCTGATTTATATGTAACTGTGACAAATTGTAGATCTTTCATGTATAATTATTATGACAACTGTGTTGCTAGTGGAATGGAACATTAAATTCTAGAAATCCTCTATTTTTTAAAATAAAGGTAGGGCTTACAGTTTAAAATTCTTAAATGTTAACTATATTATATATTTACTAAAAGTTTCTATTTAACTTTTGCTGACCTGTTAATGCATACCAAGTGTCAAGAGTACATGGTGCTCACCTTGCTGCGCTGGTCAGGTGGGGAGTGGGCGGAGCTGGGCAGAGTTGCCCCATTTTCTGGAAGTACAGAGCTCAGAGTCAGCGTCTTCCGACTCAGACTTCCTGGCCTTGGCTGCAGACCTGTGAGAGCCAATCTGAATAACCTTAGGGATATTCGGATTGCCAATGTTCTCGCAGATGATCCAGTGCTGCATCTTAGAACTACAATGCTGTCAGGAGGTGGCTTTTTCCCTCAAATGCCTCCTGCTGCATCAGCATATTTTCACATCCTTCCTGTGTATTTCAATATAAGTCCATCTCTGAATGAGACCCATAATTCCTACAGCCACAGCAAAACACATGGGGCCAGATGTCACAACACCCGAGTTCATGGCTGTGAGAGATGTAGACCGAACTCGGACGTTTTTTTAAAGGGCAATCAGTTACAAGGCAAAACCATGCCTTGTAAGGGGTTACATATGTTATCCTGGCAGACGGGATGCTGGCTGTCAATATCCCGACAGCGGCATCCTGCCTGCAAGAATGCCAGCAGAGGGGTGAGTGCTAAGAGTCCCCTTGCGGGCTTGTGCGCTCGCCACGGTGCATGCTTGTTGGCTCATTGCGCTCGCCATGGGATCTATTCCTACTCTATGGGTGTCGTGGACACCCACGAGTGGGAATATCCCTGGTGCACCGGCATTGTCGTGTCTATCTATTGTCGGCAATCTATTGTGTCATCAGAGTGTCAGAAAGCATACTTATCCGCGGCTTCATTGCGGCTGCACCTGGACTTCCGGCTCTTGCATGTCACATGACTCACAGTGAGACGAACTCTATGCATCACTTCTGGTATCGTCACCACGTCAGTGCCCGGGACACTACAGAAAACACCAGAGACACGAGACAATCTACAAAAAAACACTGGAAATGTATGCTTTCATTCAAGCCACACGGTGCCTTAGTGTCCAATCTAAACATCCATTTGACCTCTCTCTGAAGGAGTGCTCATCTTCAGGCACCTCCCCTACTTGATTTTGGAACGTGATCAATGATCATGCTTTTAAGCAATGAAATTTGACGTCCTTGTTCCAAAAAATGTCTTGCCACAGGTGTATCACTCTGTTTACTGGTAAGGGCTTGTCTGATGGACACGCAATGGTTAGCCATTCTTTCATGAAATGTGGTTGTGGTCTGTCTCACATAATATAGCCCACATGGTGAGTGGTCATACATGTGACAAGGTGCTTTATCCGAATTTTCTTTCCAGTATGTGGGTGAGCAAACATTTTCCCAGTTAGCATACCATTACATGTCGTGCACCCCAGGCAGCGATAGCATCCAAACTTTTTAGGGTTAAGCCATGACTGTTGTGAATTTTTATTAAAGTTCTTTGTCAGTTGCATCAGTAGTTGATTTAAATTTGGCCCCCGTGCATATGAAATTAAAGGCTTACTTCCAATTTGTTTAAAAATTTTATCTGTTCCTACAATCAGCCAGTTTTTCTTAAGTGCCTGAGCAAATGCTGGGTCATTTATTATTACTATTTATTATTATTATTATCCTTTATTTATACGGCGCCACAAGGGTTCCGCAGAACCCAATTACAGAGTACATAAACAAATAATCAAAACAGGAAAACAGCAACTTACAGTTGACGTTGACGACAATATAGGACAAGTAAAGGGTAAATAAACATAGTTACATCAGCAGATGACACAGGAATAAGTATCAGGTGGCAGAAGACTGCTGGATTTGGTGCAGTTGAAGATTATTAAAGTAAGACAATGGATAAGCACATGAGGGAAGAGGACCCTGTTCGTGAGAGCTTACATTCTAAAGGGTTACTACCATCCTATTTGTAAGTATGGATGTACTCTCCCTCTGTCCGTGTTTGAAAATTTGTGTTGCTATTCTGAGTGCCCTTTTAATAACACCAGGTGCATACCCTCTCTCTTCAAATCTCTCGGCCATCTGGAGTAATTGAACATCAGCTGATTCACTTTGTGTGTTATTTCTAAGTACGCGTAGGAATTGGGAGATGGGGAGTCCATCCTTGAGAGATTTTGGGCGATGGCTAGTGGAATGTAGAATAGTATTCCTGTCAGTGGGTTTACGGAACAATGTTGTCCCCAACATATTACTATTCCTGAAAACTGATACATCAAGGAATTAGATTTGGTCAGACTGTACATTACACGTAAATCGAATAGGACTATCTAAACTGTTCAATGTGCTAACCATTTCCAAAAAGCTGTCTTTAGTGCCCCCCAAATGATGAAAATATCATCTGTGAATCTATAATAGTGCTGAATGCTGGGACCAAACCTGGGGTAGATGCTACTTTTCTCATACTGCGTCATATAAATATTTGCATAAACAGGCGCCAAATTAGATCCCATGGTGTTCTCAGCATTCTGCACATAGAAGGGCCCACCATATTGGAAGTGGTTCAACGTGAGTATATTCATAATCATCTCACACACATAATCAATCGTCGGACCACAAAACTCAAAACCCAATAGTGCCTGTTTCACCGCTACAACAACTGTCAGATGAGGTATGTCAGTGTAGAGAGATGAGACATCCATTGTTGCAAATACATAATCTTGAGTTGACATGTCTATCTCTTTCAACCTGTTGAGAAAATCTCCAGTATCATGAAAATAGATTTTAATCTGCACAACAAGGGGTTGTAATAAAAAGTCTATATATTTGGCAAGTGGCTGTAAAACAGACTTTTCTGCCAACACAATAGGTCGGCCCGGTGGTCTTTTAAGTGATTTGTGGATCTTGGGAATACAATTTAAAACAGGACAGACAGTATGGTCAACCATCAGTGTTGTTCCTATATGTTCATCCAACCAGCCACCTGAAAGACCAGTTTCCAAAAATGTGTCTACCTTGTTTTTAATCTCATACATGGGGTTGTAGGACATTTTCCTGTATGTTTGACTATCAGCCAACTGTGATCTCACATCATCATCATAAGACTGATGGTCCAGTACAACTACCCACCCTCCTTTATCTGCTGTGCGGAGTACTATCTCTTGATTGTCCTGAAGTGTCTTAATAGCCTTCTGTTGTTCCGGGCAGATGTTCTGATAATGACGAGATTCCTTAGTCATATCAACAAAATCGCCCTCAACCATTCTCAAAAAGGTTTTTATGCTAGAATTGGTACTGGAAGGATCAGAATTACTGGATTTATGAATGACAAATGTATTTTTATTCTCAACTGGTGTTTCTACATCTTTAAATTACTCCCTAAGATGCAACTTGTGTCCCATTTTATACATGTCAACCTGCAAGTCAAAAGCCTCACGTTTAAATGTCGGTACAAAAGGAAGACCTAATGCCAGTACAGATTCTTCCGCTGGAGTCAACACATATTCAGATACATTAAACCAGGCATTCCCAACCACGGTCCTCAAGGCACACTAACGGTGCAGGTTTTAGTGATATCCAGGCTGCAGCACAGGTGACTTAATTAGTAGCTCAGTTATTTTGATTTAACCATCTGTGCTGCAGCCTGGATATCACTAAAACCTGCACTGTTGGTGTGCCTTGAGGACCGTGGTTGGGAATGCCTGCATTAAACACATTGCTGGTCATTATTTATTTCTTCCCCTTCTTGCCGAGCCCCATCCTCATGAGCCCCTTCTTCCTTTGTTGCCTCCTGTGTCCGTGGGGTCCACTCTAGCCCCTAAAAACGTTTGGCCACTAGGAGGCAAGGATTCATTGTTTTCAGTCTCTGAGGAGGAATATGAGGAATTCACAGTAAATGGCAATCTATGTTTACAATGGAAAATCCGCTGTCTAGGCACTCTGTTAGTGTCCCCCATTAACCATCTGTATACAGTATGATTACGGTAATCACTCTACAAGGTCTCTAACATGTATATATTTTTAAGTGATTAAATCTCTCCTGTAATGCTCTATGCACTGTGAGTTTATCCAACCATTTGTCACTTTTATTTTCTATTAATTTTGGGTGTGAATGTGCTCTAAACTCCTCCAGGTCAGTTCTTGTCCATATCAGTTCATTACCAACCTCTTCCACTACCAATAAAATGAAATCCAAGGAGCACTTGTTTAGTACTCCGCACCGTTTACTACATAAACTAGGATTGGTACATCCAATGGTAGGGACATTGTGAATTCAAAATTCCCGAGGAATCTTCTTCTGACGGTAATAGTCTGACAAGAACTGACCATGGAGGACTAGATCAACTTCACGTTTACTTAATCGCAATAATTTAGAATATAGATCAACTGCACTATCTGCTGACACCTGGCCAAACTCCTCCTGCTCAAATAGTACCCAATCTGCATCCTCATCAATTAAGCTGATCTGTACATTTTCTGCACTTTCCAACAGTAGTTCATCCAACAACCTAGCTCCCTGTGACATGTTAACGCATAAGAGAAAACCATGTGCACTATAGAAAATCAGACCAGATGGAATTTCCAATGATGAAAACTGTAGAATTACATATGAAATCACTGAATTGCTATCAATAAAAATCAACCAAGACAAAAACTTACATAAGACACACACAATATACCAAGCACATAATAGTACTGCACTTCACAAAGTCCTGGAAGTATTAGATATCCCAATGACACTCAATGATGAGGTGCTATCTCTAATGGGTTGTAAATACTGCAACCCCACATGTACTATTTGTAAACCAATGCATACTCCTTATATTCCATGGTGCTCCCTTTAATCTGTTCCTCAGCCGTCCAGAATATATCATCTTTCCAGGAAACTCTATGCATCACTTCCGGTATCGTCACCACGTCAGTGCCCGGGACACCAGCCTTAGGCAGCGGTAACCATGGACACCTAGGCTTGCGTTACACAGGCTCAACCCTGTGTTCCACAGCCAGGACATCACGGCTCCAACAATGCCTATACACTGTTTACTAAACCGTGGAACATGCACTGTCATTGCACACAGATAGAAACAACCTGCCGGGGAACAGTCTAGCAAAGCTGCCACCCACAGATAGATGAGCTAGATAAACCTATATATTCCATGATAAAATGCTATTATATTAACCCCCAGCTGCTGTCCATGGAACGCTCTTGGCCACAATTTCCAAAGTGTCCAGTGAAGTCACAATATTGAAAGTGCTTGTCGAACATACATATACATAAACATACTGTACACATAACATTGCAGCCGCAATGAAGCCGTGGATAGGTATGCTTTCTGACACTCTGATGACACAATAGAATGTTGTGTAAGCATTGGCCGCGGGTGGTGCATGAGCACTGTGGTGGAGCGCACGCCGGAACTGTGGACAGCATGGCTGATCACCTGCAGTGATTTTGGTAATTATGCACTTTAAAGCTAGTATCTGGCTGTTTGTTTGTGGATGGTTCTTGGCTGCAATGGAGGTCTTTGGCATGGTGCAGAAGACTTGAACGGTCATTTCATGACCGAAGTCGACAGACTGGTAAGTCATGATTTTTTATGTACATTGCATTGATTTATCATGATGGACTTTAGAAGCATGTCTATTGCTTATGAAAGTTTGGATTGTTTAATTCTTCATTTGATCTGAGCCATCATTGTGGATTTTAAAGTTGTCTCACTGGAAGTGAATAAATTAAATATTAAGTTCTGATGCATTGAGTGCCCTTTTCCTGGAAAAATTATATATATATATATATATATATATATATCTCTCAGTTGGTGTCTGTTACTCCTTAATTCTTATATACCATGCACCGGTGCCTCTCCTGTGTATATTCCAAATAGCAGCAGCAATTGGATGGCAGAGTCTAAGCAATAAAGTATCACTGGAGACATAGTCAACATGTAGGTCACGTTTCAGGGATCTGCGTCCTTTTTATCAAGAAATAAAAACTGTGTTCAAGTGTACCTAGAAGAACTGACGCTGTTTTGAAGTCAAAGGGTGGTGACACCAAATATTGATTTGATTTAGATTTCTCTTTTGTTCACTTCACTATGCATTTTTCACTATTAACACTTCTATTTTTTAAAGCATTCTCACTTTGCAGAATTTTTTTCTATACCTGCGTAAAACGTATATATATATATATATATATATATATATATATATATATATATATAAGCAGCAGTATACATCTCCAATGTACAGCACTCTGGGAACAACACAGATAAAAATAACAACAGCATTTCATGGTTTATACTATTTCATCAGGATACATAAACAAACATAACTCTCACCTTACAAAGATCCCATCAACATGTGCACACTGTGCGCCGGCCAGGAAGTCGAACTTCCAGTACTCGGCACCGCCTTGATGATGCCATCACAAAGGATCAGCAATCCATCTGCATTCTATCACCATCAAGGCACACCCCCATCACCATGACTAGAGATAAACATGAAAGATAACACAAAAAGTACAAATAATAGACAAATAATAAATACAAAGTAACAGAGCTGCTATACATGAAGAATTACTACAATATTACACAGCGTATCAATATAATGGCGTGATGTAATGGAGATCGCCGGAGGTGTAGGATGCTGGATGATCTCATATTTTTTTAAAGGGGCAATCACTTACAAGGCATGGTTTTGCCTTGTAAGTGTTGATTATTAACCACCTGTTTTTTCTCTAACAATGTTTTACAGTCTAATTTTAAGACCTTATGTTCAGCTTGTTGTAAAAGGTTCAATGGATAACCCCCTATGTAAAAAAAAATCTCAATTAGCTCATCCACCTGCTGGTCTGCAAGATCAGGATTCACAGTAATCCTTCTGATATGCAATATCTAACAGTAATTATCTTTTCAAAGGTTTAGCGTGATAACTACTCATATGTAATAGGTTATTGCGATCCGCAGGTTTTGAGTACAGTGATATTACAACTCTACCTTGATTAATAGATGTTTCCACATCAAGAAAGTTATTATCATTCTTATTGACATTATATGTAAATTTAATAGGATGATCATTTAAATTTTGTTTCTCTATAACGTCAATGAAAGACTGCGAAAGACTGCTTTGTACTCTTCCACAATATCAATAGATCATCTATATATATCATGTGAAATATTTGAGGTTTTCAGACACTTGAGGATCAGTAAAGAATATTTCTTGCTCAACAAAGAACATAAATATGTTTTTCATATGATGGGGCCACAGAGGACCCCATTACACAGCCAACAAACTGCAAATACAATTTACCATCAAATAAGAAAATATTTAGTCAAAATCATATGCAAGAGTGCCAAGATAAAACCCACATGTGGTCCAGCATAAGAGGGATGTCATGTAAGGAATCTCCGAACTGCAGCAATACACATATCATGTGGTATAATTGTATACAAGTTACAGACATCTACACTGCATGAACAAACTGTTAGGGAACTCCAGCACTATTTGTGAGACCCCTAGAGCTGGTGAGAGGGTCTTCTGACAACAACAGTGCCCCGCTGTTACCTTAGTGCACAGTATGCACATCGGTACTTAGGTTGCCACCTGGACTTATATCTCTAGCAGTAGGGGCTCACACAATAGGCTGGAAACCAGAGGATAATGAGCTGGAGTATAACTGAGGGTAAATGGATACACAGTAGCACAGAGGGTTAAGGTCAGGGCTGGGCCAGGGTCTCAGAGTGGGCAGATAAGGCACTGTGAGATAGAATTCAGGCATTGTGCAGATGGCTTGTAGACACAGAAGAGATGGTATGCAGGTACTGTGCAGTTGGTACACTTTGCAGGCTGAGTATGGGATCACTGGGATAACAGACAGAGGGTTATCACACACTGGGACTGAATATAGGTACAGACAGACCAAAGCTTAGGACTCAAATGGTGAATAATAAGGATGAGTATCTACAGACAGGCACATTCGCACAAGATCTGGAAACGGGGATCAGCAGCTTATGACAAGGCACAAGACATAACCGGCACTGGAGAGCTGTTCTGAGTGACAGAAACAGAAACCAGCCCCCATCAGCACAGCCATAAAGGGAGGCATCTTTAATGAAACAAGTTCATGCAGCTGCAACACTGCACATAACACACGAGTCCCAGCTATTTAGAGAGCCACAGACCCAGAATTCACTGCAGCTGACCGACATCCTGGTTGCTAAGCAAATGGCAGGGATCGCTTGGTGGAAGTACAAGAACATCCCAGTTGCCTAGCAATGTCCAGGACCTGCTGGGAATAAGAGCCACAGCGGTAGCTCATAAACATAAACCTCATCCTCGAGCAGACTCGGACTGGCCCACCGGGGAGCCACCGAAACCACCGGTAGGCCCCACTGATTTTTGGTGTCATGCCCTCTTTAGTGTGTGGGCGGGCCTACTGTAATAATGTGGAGCCCGGGTAGCAGCGCCGTGGTGCGAGGAGACGCCTAATTATAGTAACATGCTGCCGTCAGTGGCCCCCGAGAGAGAGTGAGTCAGCACACACTGGCAGAGTCAGCTGAGGGGCAGGAGAGGCACACACTGCACTCTCCTCCCCGGCCCCGTCACAGGAGCATCAGCAGAGCCGGGTGGCGGCGGGGATTAGATTCCACGCAGAGTCGGACTGAGGGGCAGGATAGGCGCACCCTGTGCTCTCCTCCCCAGCACACAGACACGGGAGCAGCAGCGGGAGCAGCAACAGAGGCCGGGCAGTGGCGGCAGTGAGTAACTTGCACTGTGTTTGCATATGTGTAATTGACACTGGGGGCATATGTGTATCCTGCACTGTGGGGCATATGTGTAACTACCACTGGGGGTCATATGTGTAACTGGCACTGGGGGGGGCATACAGATGGATCCATGTTTATCTTGGCCTTTAATAGGATTAGCTGAGCCAGGTCAGTCAGACTTATTCCACTGCTGTAATGACTTAATCAATCATTCCGAGTTGATCGCTCGCTAGCTGCTTTTAGCAGCAATGCAAACGCTAAGCCGCCGCCCTCTGGGATTGTATCTTAGCTTAACAGAAGTGCGAACTAAAGGTTAGCAGAATTGCTCAAAAATCTTTTCCTGCAGTTTCTGAGTAGCTCCAGACCTACTCCTAGATTGCGATCACTGCAGACTGTTTAGTTCCTGGTTCGACGTCACAAACACGCCCTGCGTTCGGCCAGCCACTCCCCCGCTTCTCCAGCCACTCCTGCATTTTAGCCTGACACGCCTGCATTTTTTCGCACACTCCCGGAAAACGGTCAGTTTCTACCCAGAAACACCCACTTCCTGTCAATCATTCACCGATCAGCAGAGCGACTGAAAAGCGTGTAAAATTGCTTAGTTTTGTGTGAAATTACTTGGCGCGTGCGCCCTGCGGCCCATACGCATGCGCAGAACAGCTGATTTTTAGCCTGATCGCTATGCTGCTAAAAACGGCAGCGAGCGATCAACTCGGAATGACCCCCTTAATCCCATGATGTATTGTTCTCTGTATTGTATTGCAGCTGAGAACAATAGATGAAATCTTATGTTAATAAACCACAGTGTGCCTAGGCGCAGCAAAGAAGTCAAGATAAATGTGGACCCATCTGTATGTGTAACTGGCACTGGGGGGTATATGTGTAACTGGCACTGGGGGGCATATGTGTAACTGGCACTGGGGGGCATATGTGTAAATGGCACTGCGGGGGCATATGTGTATCTTGCACTGTGGAGGCATATGTGTAACTGGAACTGGGGGGGGGGCATATGTGTATCCTGCACTGTAGGGGGATATGTGAAACTGGCACTGGGGGGCATATGTGTAACTGGCACTGTGGGGAAATGTGTTTACCCTGCACTGTGGGGCATATGTGTACATGGTACTGGGGGGGCATATGTGTATCTGGCACTGGGGGGGCATATGTGTAACTGACACTGTGGGGGCATATGTGTAACTGGCACTGTGGGGGCATAGGTGTATCTGGCACTGCACTACTGGGGGCATATGTGTATCTGGCACTGCTGGGGCAAATGTGTACCTGGCACTGCTGGGTGCATATGTGTATCTGGCACTGCAATACTGTTGGCGTATGTTTATCTGGCACTGCTGGGGGCGTATGTGTATCTGACACTGTGGGGGCATATGTGTATATGGCACTGCAGTACTGGGAGCGTATGTGTATCTGGCACTGCTGGGGGCATATGTGTATCTGGCACTGCTGGGGGCATATGTGTATCCGGCACTGCTGGGGCCATATGCGTATCTGGCACTACTGGAGGTGTTTGTGTATCTGGCAATATACTCTGGTCATTATGTGTATCTGGCACTCTACTGGGGTCATTATTTGTATCTCGCACTATACTGGGGTTTTTATATGTACCTACTGTTCTCTCCCAGATTAACCCAGGCGCATATACTACTGCTCTCTCCCAGTGTAACCCAGGCGCATATACTACTGTTCTCTCCCGGTGTAATCCAGGCACATATACTACTGCTCTCTCCCGGTGTAACCCAGGTGCATATACTACTGTTCTCTCCTGGTGGAAACCAGGAGTGTATACTACTGTTCTCTCCAAGTGTAACCCAGGCACATATACTACTGCTCTCTCCCGGTGTAACTCAGGCACATACTGTATACTACTGCTCTCTCCTGGTGTAACCCAGGTGCATATACTATTGTTCTCTCCCAGTATAACCCAGGCGCATACACAACAGCTTGAAGTGGGCAGTGAAGTAGAGCTCTTTTTCTTTATATACTATACTAGAATATACTATGCCTATAATGGCTGGCCACTCCACTCTGGTCATATGACCACACCCCTTCCAGCAAAAGGCAGCGCCCCTTAGTGGGCACCTGAGATTACATTTCCCTGGTGGGCCCTTTATGCCCCAGTCCGACACGGTCCTCAAGAAGGGGGAGTTCACTCAATTTCTTTAATAAGGAGATAATGTCCATCTAATGTGCCAACCCCCATGTTTTGGTTTTGAAACTGTAATAATTTTGTATTTGGATTTGGTTTTGACAAAACCACCTTCGCATATTTTGGTTTTGGATTTGGATTTTTTTTATTAATAACAAAAAAAGGCTAAAATCACATCATTTTTTTACTTTTTTGTTCCAACAGTATTACTAACCTCAAAAACATTAATTTCCAGTCAATTTTAACCATCCTGTTTAGGCCAAAAGCTGTACGTTTTGGCTGGTTACTAAGTGACAAAGCAGTGGCACAAACAAATGGCAGTTTATAGCACGTCTGTGAAACAGTGCCACACAGCAGTGCCTGAATTTAAAAGTGGGCCCTCCCATATACCATTATGTTAGATATTAAAAAGGACATGCACAGTTTAACAAACCAAGCACTTTAGCGACAGGGGCTGACACTTTTGTGAGTGAAGTGCTTGGTTTGTTTTGGCCTTCACAGAACAAACTGCCAGTGGGCTTAAGGCAGCTGAGCTAACAGCTCTGCAGTGGCAAGATGTCATTGTCATTACCAACCTCATCTTCATCAGTGTGAACATCATCCCCACACAATATCAATTCATCCCCGCTGGAATCCACCATTATAGAATCTCTGTACTTTGATGTAATTGCTGGAACGGTCATCCTCGTGGAATTTCCAGTTCATTTTGAGGAACATCATCTTTTCCACATTTTAAGGAAGTAGCCTTCTACACCAATCGCAGGAAAGGCAAAACTGCTATAAGCACCTAAATTAAATGAGGTACCAGAGTGCAATAACACTAAAGTGCTGCCTAAAAGCACTGTGTATGTGCCAAATTAACAAGTTAAAACAAAAGAACAAATGGCTGCGCTTAGGGTATTGTAGGTGGATCGAGCATGTGGAGAGCTGACAAATATATAGTCATAAAAAATATATATTTATTGAATTAGAATAAAACAGTAGTAATAAAAGGACATTTGTATAGTACATAAATTACTAAACTCTGAAAACACCGTAGATATTTTCAAACAAATTATGCACACATAGTTATATCAGATTTTTGTTCCATTCAGCAAATAGTGATGGTGTTGTTTTGGCTGATTAGTTACAATATATCTCTCCAGAGTTTCCACTCTATATGCCAGAGGAAATTAGAAACTTAGTATCGGTGCAGAGGCAACATGCACTTTATGGTGTTTAAGAAAGTCTCGGCAGTATACTAGTGTGTCAAAAAATGTAGATAATGATTACCTCTCCTGTGGGCTAATTGACACCGAGCGTCCTCAGTGGAGTTGACTGCAGATCCGACGGGTATATGGGAGAGGAATTCGATACCAACACACAGACCCAGGTTTTTCCTTATAATGGCAGCGTTCTTAGATGGAAAGGAGGGAACACACCAGTAATTTCCCTTGTGGGCTGGTAAAATCCTTTTTATTGCCCACTTTAATGACGGCTGATGGAAGATGTGTGATTCACCAACGCTGATTGGGGCCGCTGCTGGTGTCTGCAATTAGCTTCAAGGTGCTTATGTGACAGCACTGGCTGAAGCCGTCAGAGCAGCTTTCAGTGTCCGCTACCTATAGCAAGGTGCTGGTGCGGTGGCGCTGTCTGGAGCTGTCAGAGCCACTGCTGGTGTCCGCTAGCAGCGGGAAGGTGCTGGTGCGGCAATGTTAGCTGGAGCCGTCGGAGCTGCTGCTTTTGTCTGCTAATAGCGGAGGATGCTTGTGCGGCAGTGCTGGCTGGAGCCGTAGGAACCGCTGTTAGTAAAGAAGGAAAGTAGAAATTCCTCTGGTGTGGAGGGTAATATGCCCGTGGATGAGATATTCGGTGATCAGAGTTTGAAAAAAGGGGAAGGAGACTAACGCGTTTCATCACGATCACGTGACTTTTTCAAAGGAATCATGTTGCCTCTGCACTGATACTAAGTTTCTAATTTCCTATGGCATATAGAGTGGAAACTCTGGAGAGATATATTGTAACTAATCAGCCAAAACAATACCATCACTATTTGCTGAATGGAACAAAAATCTGATATAACTATGTGTGCATAATTTGTTTGAAAATATCTACGGTGTTTTCAGAGTTTAGTAATTTATGTACTATACAAATGTCCTTTTATTACTACTGTTTATTCTAATTCAATAAATATATATATTTTTATGACTATATATTTGTCAGCTCTCCACATGCTCGGTCCACTTTCTGATTACAAACTGAAGGGTGGGCAGCTTAAGTAATGCAAAGCGAGTTTGTAAAAGGACCTCCAAAGTGTATTTTGTTTCCTTTCAGTAGTCAAAGGGACTCAGTGACATGCCTATTTTTACGCTGTCCTTAAATAATCTTCCACAATTCTTTGGATAGTGACCATATTAGATGGAGTTACGGTACAGGTGTCAATAATTTTGGGACATTTTTTAAGACCTGACCAGACAGATTTCAAAATGTTGTGTTGACTCCTCTGCATAACCACTGGGTCTATTGGGAAAACTGAGTTTCTTCCTGGCAACAGCAACTGACAGAAACTGAAGGAGGAATCATCATATCATGTGCCACTTGAGCTACCAACTTTCTCACCAGCAGCTCTTAGCATCTCTTAAGATCTGGGTCAGTTAGAAAGAAAGACACGATGTGTGACTTAAACCTAGGCTCAAGCAATGTAGTGATCCAATTTCAAGATATTGAACATCCTTGGACCATGGCAAAGTGAATAAAGGACTTGATCTACAAGTGTGACATATTTAGCAGAATCTCTTAGGGGGTCATTCCGAGTTGTTCGCTCGTTGCCGATTTTTGCTATATTGCGATTAGTCGCTTACTGCGCATGCGCAAGGTTTGCAGAGTGCATGTGCTTAGTTAATTTACACAAAAGTTAGATATTTTTCTCACGGCATAACAAGGATTTTTCATTGTTCTGGTGATCGGAGTGTGATTGACAGGAAGTGGGTGTTTCTGGGCGGAAACTGGCCGTTTTATGGGTGTGTGCGGAAAAACGCTGCCGTTTCTGGGAAAAACGCAGGAGTGGCTGGAGAAACGGGGGAGTGTCTGGGCGAACGCTGGGTGTGTTTGTGATGTCAAACCAGGAACGAAACTGACTGAACTGATCGCAGTGGCAGAGTAAGTCCCGAGCTACTCAGAAACTGCAAAGAAATTTCTATTCGCAATTATGCGAATCTTTCGTTCGCAATTCTGCAAAGCTAAGATTCACTCCTAGTAGGCGGCGGCTTAGCGTGTGCAATGCTGCTAAAAGCAGCTAGCGAGCGAACAACTCGGAATGAGGGCCTTAGTTTCATCTCCTCCTTCAATCTCTCAAGCTGCTTTTCCAAAAGTCTAACTATGAGACTCACCTGACTAAAGCTGGTAATATCATTTTACAGGTGACTACTTTGAAAAATTTCAGCATCTTGCACAAAATGGAAAGTATTCCCCACTGCACTGGACTAAGGTCTTCTCCTAATATCATAGCTTGTTGTCTAGCTTAGGATGCCTTTTTGCTGTTCCTCCATCCACTGAAGCATATAAAGGGTGGAATTCCACCTTGTTACCACCTCTTGCTTCAGTTAGTGTTCAGGGCAAATTGAACTCTTCTTGCAGCTGCTACAATCTCCTATATGCTGTTGCTGAATGCCAAAAATGTCCTGAAAGTTTTTGGGACACAGACATCTCCTGCACACCCCTGTCATTTCTTTAAAAACTCGGTACCACCATGTGACATGTTGGAATTCACCAGCTGTAATGCTTTCACAACATTTATGGCATTAACAGAAATCACAAATCCTGAGAACAGTCCAAGCGGGGTAAGCCAATTTGCCATGACATTCCTTAGTATTTCTAACAGGTTGTCAGCAGTATGCCTCTTAGTGAAGCCGGTGATACAGAAAGCACCTGCCCCTGAATGAGCTGGCATTGTTTGTTAGGTGCTGCTGCTGTTTCTGCTGCTGAAGGTGATTCACCAACCCAGTGGGCTGTCACAGTCATGTAATCTTTAGTTTGCCCACTACCGCTTGTCCACATATCTATAGTTTAGAGGACAATAGGTACAATGGCATTTTTTAGGCGAATAATTGTTGTTTTTTTAATGTCCTAGTACAGCCAATGAATTGCTTGTTTAGTAAATTGAACAGAGATTAAATTTGGGGTCTTATTCAAGATTGATTGCAAAAGCAAAATCTTCTGTGGGGCAAAACCATGTGCACTGCAGGTGGGGCAAATATTACATGTGCAGAGAGAGTTAGATTTGGGTGGGGTGTATTCAGACTGAAATCTAAATTGCAGTGTAAAAATAAAGCCGCCGGTATTTACCCTAGACAAGAAACAATGTAAACCACCCAAATCTAACTCTCTCTGCACATGTTATATCTGCCCCACCTGCAGTGATCATTGTTGTGCCCATTAGAGGAAGATTTTGACTTTGTAATCAACCTTGAATTGGGCCCATGGTACGATTTGGTCATGTTTACTTGTACTGCTCATCCACACATTTGCAGAGGTTACAGAAATGGTGGAAGGAGGCTTCTCTATGGGTATAGTATCAGAAAAGTCGCGCTCACACATAGCACTTGGGGACACACTTAAACTCTCCTCAGGGATTTGTGATGTTTCTGAACACAGTTTGTTCTACTGCCTTAGTGGTTTTAATTTTTACACCTCTTCTAGACGCTGAGTGAGAAGGGCTTACATCATCATGAGAGGCAGAAGAAGATGCCTCACTGACAGGTGCAGAACCACCACACATAAATAAAGGCCAAGGCCTGAGCTTTTCCTTGCCACTTCATGTGGTGAATGGCATGTTGGCAATTTTATGTTTTTCTGCACCAAACATTCCCTTTAGTAGAGATATTTTTTCTTTACCACTGTATATTGTTTTCTAATTTTAGATGCCCTAACTCAGGCATGTCCAAACTGCGGCCCTCCAGCTGTTGTGAAACTACATATCCCAGCATGCCCTAACACAGTTTTGCTGTCAGTGAATGCTAAAGCTGTGTCAGGGCATGCTGGGATGTGTAGTTTCTCAACAGCTGGAGGGCCGCAGTTTGGACATGCCTACCCTAACTTAAACCATGTATGCCCTTGGATATCAGCTTTAGTAGATGATGTTGAAGGACTACTATCGCCATAATTGGTGGCAGCAGCTGCAGTGCTAATATGTGGTTTCTGTCCTTCTCTCAACTGATCATTATCCATATCGACAAACAAGAAGATATTTTACAAACAATAGGACAATATATCTTCATTACTACTTTTTTCACAAATGACCACTCACACTACAGGATATCACAGTGCTTATATGAATATGAACAAAAACACAGTGAGGTACAGCACACACAATTTTTACTAAAAATTTTTAAAAACTTTGTTGCAACTGACACTACAGAATCACAACGCTTATGTGAACACAGTGGGGTACAGCCTGCAGAGTCACAGTCCTTGTACATTAAGGATGCACAGTTTAGTACAGCCTGCAGAGTTTACAGTATTTACATGTTATGGATACACAGTGGGGTACAGACTGCTAAGTCCACAGTATTTATACATTATGGCTAAACAATAGGGTATGGGCTGTGGAATCCAGAGTATTTATATGCTATGGATACACTGTGCTGTACAGCACACAAAAAATGTTTACTTTGTATTCACTTGTTTTTATACTTTGTTCATAAATGACATTGCAGAGTCACACCACTTATGTGAACACAGTGAGGTATGGCCTGCAGAGTCACATTACTTGTATGTTAAGGATACAAAGTGGGATACAGCCTGTGGAGTCACAGTAATTGTACATTATAGATACACAGTGGGGTACAGCAAAAAAAACTATTTAAAAAAATAAAATTGTAATTAATTGTTAATAGGCACTGGACAGGTGCATCGTCAGCACTGTAGAGGATGGACACTTGAAAGGTGCATCATCAGCACTGGAGTGGTTGGACACTGGACAGGTGCATCAGCAGCACTGGAGCAGATGGACACTGGACAGATGCATCAGTAGCACTGGAGCGAATGGACAATGGACAGGTACATTGGCAGCACTGGAGCGTATGGACACTGGACAGGTGCTTCAGCCGCACTGTAGCGGATGGACACTGCACAGGTGCATTGGCAGCACTGGAGTGGATGGACACTAGAAATTTGCATCAGCAACACTGGAGCGGATGGACACAACACAGCACTGAGAGCACAGGAGTGGATGGACAGCATAGAACTGAGCACAGGTGCAGCTACTGGAGTGTGTGGATGGAGCATAGCAAAGTAACAGTCACTGTATTGGATGGACACAGGAACATCACAGCCGAGCAGAGCACGCAGCAGTGTGGAAAAGTGGAACTGGTGCCAGAATCACCACCACCGCCATGGGGGTCTTATATAGAATCCAAAACTCATAAGAGATCTGACGCCGGCTGATGACATTTTGTATGAAACATTAAGTGAAATAGAAACAGCTGTGTAGGAGGCTGAAAACTTGGTGAGGAACAGTCAAACTGCTACAAAGACGAGGTTATAGAAGACACTGGAGTCGATGGCAACAGGAGCAGCACAGCTGAGCAGAGTACACAGCAGCATGGAAGATACAGTGATTGCTGCTGTGCTGTGCTCCATTCATACACTTCAGCGGCTGCTTCTGTTCTCAGTGCTGTACTGTGTGCTTTCAGTGCTGTGCTGAATCCATCTGCTCCAGTGCTGCTGACACACCAGTCCAGTGTCCCAGACATACTGACTCAGGACTTGTCCACTTGTCCACCAAATTTTGACTGCCTCAACCTTTCCTATCTGAGGTTTCACCTGACCCTGTCCAACTATGTAATCCAAATACTTCGCTTTAGGGATGTCCATCGTGGGTCGTCCATTGATGGTTGCCATCAATGACACCATTGGTGATAACCATTGATGGTACATAAACCATATATGGCAAACCATCGCTGGCTGGGCACCATGGATTAATCAAAAAATGGGGGCAGAGCTTAGCAGTGTCAAGGGCGGAGCTATGCTCCGTGTCCCGACACCTTGCAAAATAAAAATAAAAAATTGTTTATGCTGTGCCATCGATTGAGGGAAACCATCTGGTTCTCTCCCATCGATGGCAAAAGCATTCGACATTGGCCACAAACCATCAATGAGGTCGACGGCCATCCCTACTTAGCTTCTCATAGGGCTACTGCACATGTCTCAGGGTAGTCTGTGAAACCTATGGATCTCAATGAGGCCAGTACTGCCTCAACCTTAGGAATCCCAGTCTTGTGAGTGTATAACTACTGTATGTCATCTTAATGGGCACTACTTTATTCATCACCCTTTGGACAGTGTGTGGTAATCTATGTAAACCAAAAGGTAGGAACTTGTACTAAAAAAAAGTCCTTCGGGGGTTAAAAAAACCAAAAAACACTGTCAGTAGCCCTTTGTGAGATTTAGAGTGGTTAAATATTTGTGAAAAACATAGAGAAGCGCTGTCGTTGAAAGTATTACACAATTTATTAAAAATATATATATAATAATCACGAGTTAGTGAATAAAACCTGGTATCCTGTAACTTTGATGACACAGCATATATAATATAGCAAGCATCAATGACTTAAATTAACAGTAGCAGCAAATGGTGGACATATTAAAAAACTCCCCTAAAACAATATAACCACCTGTGCTTCAGATGGTAATGCAGCACTTGTAATTATAAAAAGCTCCTTGCTGAAAGCTCCACATGTGGGCTAATTGGACGTATAAGATCATAAGATGATTTTATAGGTTTGGAAGTCCATCCGTAGTGTGAATATATGAACAGTTCACGTTTGTTTTGTCCACTTTATAAATATCTGCTCCCAATACTTATTCCATATTTAGAAAAGGCTTTTAACGAGTGGCTTTAATTAGCGCAATTCAATGCACAGCACAATGACATTTAAGCTTAAACCGCTGTTTTGACAGTCTCGTGTTGTGCTTACCCCAGCCTCTGCTGAATGCAATTGATCGGTAATTCCTTTCAAGTGGTGGGCGCCGGCTGCCCACGCCGCTTAGCTGCGGCACCGAGGGAGTAGAAGAGAGCAGAGTGTGATGGTGGACTGAACACTCGGGACGGTGATCAGAGACGTAAGGATCCAAACCATGAACCGCTCACTTGCAGTGATGTAGCGGGAGCCGCCAAAGACGTGCCTATAGCGGGAGCCGTTCGGGGACGTGCTTGTAGTCTCTGGTGATAGCAAGAAGCAGGATACCAGACGGGATACTGGGAGGAATGCTTGACGCGTTTCTCAGCCTCAATCCTGGGGCTGTTTCATCAGAAGTACCGCCTCCAGATCCTTGGGCATTTTATACTCCTAACCTCACTAATTATCAATACAGCTGTCTATAAGCAATTAAGGACTGGTATAATGAAAGCTCACAGGCTCTTATTCACATAACAAGGCAATCTAACAAAACATAAATAATAAAAGGTTTTGTACCTCGCCATAAAAATCATTAAACAATATTTAGAGTAAATAAAACTAGACAATGAGGCAAGAGAATATTTTAGCTAAAAAATTCTTATAGTTTAACATATAAACACACAAATAATACCTATAGATGTCTCATAGCCAAGTGATTACCATATGTTTGCTTTATTGAAATGGTAGTGTCAATAATCATTATAATAAAAAATATTAAATATTCCTGGTAATATAAAATTCTGAAACTTAAACGAAATCTCAAAGGCCAATAAGGCTACTCTAATGATTCTTTAAATCTTCAGAAAAAACAGCAGAGTGGAAGAACATTATTGCGTTGATTTTTCAAGAACCCTTAGATATAGATATCTAATTAGATATAGAGATTATATCACGCTTACATGTAGACATAAGTGTACAGTATCATAAGTTTTTTATTTTTACTAAAGAAGAGTGTAAAAAACTGTACCTAATTAGAACTACTAATTAAATTACTGCGAATCTACCTAACCCAGTGTGATGAATTTTAAGGGGTCTAGATGGTGACTGGGACTTCGCCAGCACTGTTCAGAACCTCCTCAATATTCTAAACTTAATAAATAAAAGAAGCATTATAGCCTGTAAATGAAAGGTGAAATGGAACTGAAACTATATTGGGAAGCCTACCATGGGGGAGAAATGGGGTGTTTTACTGGAAATGGTGGAAAGGGAAGGAGAAGAGCAGTGCACCAGGGATGCCTACCCATAACCTATATTTACACAGTTAAATATTGTTGAGCTCGATAGTATCGTTAAGGCCCACAGGAACCATAGTTCCAAGTTTATAGATCCAAAAGGCCTCCTTGCGGCACAACTTCTTATATCTGTCCCCCCCTCTAACTGATGGGGGGATCTGTTCAATAGCTTGTACTTTTATGTCCTTGAGAATCCCCTTAGTTTACCTTGCCATTTTGGATTGTGTCCTATGTGTTCTATTGTCTTTAATAAGAAGCCTGCTATGTTCTTGAAACCGAACATTGAGTGTTCTTGTGGTACGGCCCACATATTGAACCCCGCACCCACACGTAATGACATAAATGACAACAAGATTGACAGTTGAGAAAAGATTCTAACTTATATGATTCATTATTGCTGAATGATGTGATGGTATTACATCGATGTGCTGCATGATCACATGTGTGGCACCTGGGCTTGCCGCATCTGAAAAACCCTTTTGGTTTCGGGTTTGACCCCAACCAATTCCCCGTGATCGACTCTTTAGTGGAATCTGGTCTAAGCATACTCGGTGCTAATTTAAGTTTTAGACTATCTGCTTTCCTAAAAACAACTTTCCGAGATTCCTGTATATCATTCTTCAAATATTTATCAAGCTTCAAAAGACTATAATTCCTATTAATAGTACGTTTAATCTCCATAGCTGATGAATTGTATTTTGTCACAAAAGTCAGGGGATGTTTTGCATTGGTTTTCCTATGTGTTGTAGAATTGGAGGACTTATCTTTCTTAGACACAAGAAGCCCTTTTCTATTCATTAAACTGACTTCTGTAAATGTTCTTTCTAGCAGTTCTTTTGGGTACCCTTGTTTCAAAAAAGATGTAAACATGGCCTCTGCTTGGACAGCATAATCCGCATTATTGGAACAATTCCTGCGAACTCGCATAAATTGGCCCTTAGGTATGTTAGCCTTCCAGCTCCTGTGATGGCAACTATCAAAATGAAGATACTTATTACAATCCACATCCTTAATAAATGTGACAGTGTGAAGCTGATTATCAATCACCTTCACCGTAATGTCCAAAAAATTAAGAGTGATGTCACTCACATTGTGTGTGAATTTTAAATTAAATTCATTATTGTTAAGATTCTGAACCAAATCCGTGACTGTGGTATAATCCCCATCCCAAATAATAAATAAATCATCTATATAGCACCCAAAGAAGACCAAGCTCGCCCCGTGTCCGCCACCCCAAATGTGGCGCTCCTCAAAACGCCCCATGTAGAGGTTGGCAAAACTCGGAGCGAACTTGGTCCCCATGGCTGTCCCCAGTGACTGCTGAAAAATTGTGATTCAAACAAAAAATAATTATGTGATAATATGAATGTATAGATGATAATAGAAAATTACATAACGACTCAGAAACATTCGGATCTTTTTGTAGATAATGTTGCACTGCCAATATCCCCTTCTCATGTGGGATATTGGTATAAAGTGCTTCCACATCGCATGTTATAATTTTATAAGTATCTTTCCAGACAATTTGATTTATTTTATTCAAAAAGTCGGAAGAATCTCTTAGATAAGATTGAAGAGACGTTACGTAACTTTGAAGATGTGCATCAACAAAAGAAGATAAATTAGTGGTGAGAGAACCTACACCAGAAATTATAGGCCGACCGGGTGGGATTGTGATGTGTTTATGAATCTTGGGTAAATGATAATATATGGGGATAACCGGGTGCAAAGAAAATAAAAAGTGCCATGTATCTTTGGATATAATGCCATCGACAAGAGCTGTGTCTAGAAGGGTTTTTAACTCTTTCTGATATCCAGAAGTGGGGTCAGATGATAATTTCTTATAAAAGGATATATTATTCTACTGTCTATTAGCTTCAAGAAGATAATCCTTTCTACTTTGTATTATTAGACCCCCACCTTTATCGGCTTGTCTAAAAACCAAATCAGTATCTGCTGTTAATTTTTTAAGGGCTAATCTCTCCTTCCTGGTAAGGTTATCCCCACGGAATTTGCTCTTGATTCCTCTGGACTCTACTTTCTGGCATAGTTTCCTAAAATCCTCCATGGTGGAAGAGTAAAAGCTTTCCACGAATGGTCCCTGATATTGGAGAGGATAAAACTCTGATGGTTTCTTAAAGGATATTGCTTTATTGTTAACATCATATGTCTTTATTGGTGTTGGGGGTACTTCAGAACCTACCACATTTTCAGAGAGCAGAGATTCTAACATTTCTAAAGGGATTTGATCATTGGAATCTAGTACAATGGGGTTCCCTGTGAGTTCTTTTTTATTTAATTCCTTAATGGCAAAGTACCTCTTACAGCTCAAAGACCTCACAAACCTATTAAGGTCAACAAACAAACCAAACAAATCTGGTTTAGCGGATGGGGCAAATTTAAGGCCCTTTTTAAGCAATGTCATCTCATCCACAGATATGGGTTTATCAGAAAGATTGAATACCCAAGTGGGGCTCACCTCCTCCTGGCATTCTTGTTTGGAATTCTTGTTGAACCTCCCTCCTCTACATCCTCTTTCTTCTTCTACCTCCTGCCAGCCAAACTTTCCACCTCTGCATCCCATGGCATCTACTATACATCGAACTGTGACATGCTGTTTTACTTTCTAAAGATATTGCAAAGCCGTGAGTGGTCACTGAGTTTTGTAACCAGCACAATCGTGCTACATCACCCACTGGTAGACTCCTCAATTACCCCTAGTTGGACCATGCTCTCCTCCTCCCTAGCCTCAGGAATCCGGAAGGAATTTTGTTTAACTGCTACCTTCTGAGGTGGGGAGGCAATCAATTTGCCAGCTGCCAGGATCCCGGCGGTCAGGATACAGACGCCGGAATTCCGACAGCCGACCGCAAGAGAACTCATATCGCTCGCCCTGCTTCTGGTATTCTGGCGGGCTTGATACTGCTGTTGGGATAGTGACAGCCGCATTCAAATCCGCCGGGAATACATATGTATTCCCCGGAGGTGTGACGATATCATGTTCAAGCAAAGCCATGCACCCTCGTAAGGAAGAGAACATGTTCTTATACTTTTGTACCATCTCCTCCACCTATGTAATGAAAAGTAGACACACTTAAGGCGCTGAGAATGATTCTTGGATATCTCTCACAAGTTTTAGTTAAAAAACAGGTTTTATTTACATATGTCACAATAAAAAATAATTCCACAAATAGTATGTAGAAAAAATATTAGAGGAACCATAAGCTGGATTCCATGCACATGGTTTATATACAACTGATGGTTACACCTTGCTGGAAAATGATCTTTATGATGGAATAAGGGTTGAGTCTCACCATGCCTTGGTGCTGCGGTGGGCTAGCTGTTATAACAGATCTGGTCCCGGGCTGGAGGGATCGGCACCACCGCAGAGGGCTTTCCAGGTTATCCAGGCAAACTCCTTCCCCTTGTTTCCAGCAGGTTGAAGCACAATGTCCAAGCAACGCGTTTCGGTGATGAACACCTTTTTCAAGTTTGGATAGTGTGCTGCTTCCTCTTCTGGGTTTTTATACCTAACTGATTAGAACTTAGTTGCATATTCCTGCCTCTAAACCTCCGCTGGAAGTCATCCGTCCATCTCTTTCCTTCCCCCTGTATTGCTGCATCATAGACACCGAGCTCCATTCCGCTTTTCCGGAACCGGAAGTGACGCTTTGCGTTCCACAGGCCACTTCCGGTTGCGTTCCATTGCTGGCGTTACTCGTGACCGCGTTTTCTCTTTTACATGCCATTTAGATGTTGTTATACATAAATGTACATTGCTCCTCAGTCACCATTGAAGTGGTAGAATTGATGCCTTTTATTTTTCGTCATCTTGGAATGCACAAACATTTTTCCTCTTCCTACCGTCACCATCTTTAAAGTGGGAAAGAGCTCATTTCCACCTTTTTTCCATTTTGGAGTTTTTCCTGACTTATTCCATTTCTAATGTGTCTACTTTTCATTACATAGGGGGTAATTCCGAGTTGATCGCAGCTGCAAATTAGCAGTTGGGCAAAACCATGTGCACTGCAGGGGGGGCAGATATAACATTTGCAGAGAGAGTTAGATTTGGGTGGGTTATTTTGTTTATATGCAGGGTAAATACTGACTGCTTTATTTTTACACTGTAATTTAGATTTCAGTTTGAACTCACCCCACCCAAATCTAACTCTCTCTGCACATGTTATATCTGCCTCTCCTGCAGTGCAAATGGTTTTGCCCAACTGCTAACAAATTTGATGCTGCAATCAACTCAGAATTACCCCCATAGTTCCTATTTTCAAGGAAACATTGTGCTAGTTTCCAAGACACAAAAAGGCTGCGAGGAGATTCCTAACTGCGCAGAAAGAGGTGCATATTTATTTCTTAATATCCTCCACCTGCCACTTTTGCTCTGTGGAAAAGGTAGGTTCTCTGGTAATCCAGGGCTTCTCTACTACCGTACTCAACAACCCTGCCAGTGAACCCTCATGATGCCATGGTTTCAATACATTTACATGCTATATCTGCTCTTTCTTCCTCCTCTCTGCCTGCCAGACCTTATAGTTCACAAGGCCAACTGCCTCTACCACCTCTTAGGGTCCTTGCCAATGAGTGAACAGCTTATTATCTTGGGTTGGTACTAGAACCAAGACCTTAACCCTGGTACAGAAAGACTGGATTATCGCAGTAATATCATAATATTTTTTCTGTCTCTCATGTGCATCTTCTACGGTTGGGGGTCCAAAGGGCTTATCTTCCCCAACCTCTTGTAAATTTGAGAAACAATTTGTACCACATTTGGTTCTCAAGGCCTCTTTTGTTCCCAACCTTCCTTTAGCATAAACCAAAATGCCCTGGGGTTGCCACCCATACAGTAACTCAAAAGGCCTAAACCCCATTGAGGCTTGGAGTTCATCTCTGACAGTAAGGAAGAAAAGTGTCCAAATCCTTCTTTTCCTGCACCACTGCCTTCCTGATTATATGCTTCAGGGTGTGATTAAACCTCTCCACTAATCCATCTGTTTGTGTATGGTAAACTGAAGTGCAGAGCATTTTCATCACTAGCAAGTTGACACATATCCCTCATTAGCCTGGACATAAATGGTGTAGCCTGATCGTTAAGAATTTCCCAGGCCATATGACTGCCAAACAGAGAAGCGTTATTAGTCACTCCACATACAGAGCTGTCTTAACAGCAGTGTAGGCCCCTGGGCACAGCAATGCACTGGGGCCCCTACCCACCCATCAGCAGTAGGGGGGGGGGGGTGCTATCAGCGGCAGCTTTGATGTCCCATGGGGGTAGGGGGGTTCCATCTTTCGCTCAGCATGTAGGACTTGGAGAAATCATTTCTGCTAATTACTCCTTTACTGCACAAATGGGGCGGGAAGGAGAACACTAAACTGTAGAAGGGGACATTGCACTGAATGATGGGGCCCTGGTACATGACTTCCAGGGTGGTAGGGGGTGTTTAATAAACAGGGGAGGGGTGGATAGTGGAGTGGACTTAATATTCATCATTTTCCTGGGGACAGGGCAGCTTGCTTTATTACAGATATCTCCAATTCCTGGAAAAGATTTCTTAGCTTTAATGAGATTTAAAAAAAAAAACTAGAGAGTGCCACCTTTCAGGAGGTACTGGGGACTTGGGGATCAGACTTCCGGAACCAGAGCAATCCACCAACAAAAATATAAGACTGCATATTAGGCGTGTGCAGCTGAAGCAGGGACCAGCTGCTTGAAGGCTGATATCTCTGGTTCTGGGCATAGTAGAGACAAGCTGCCCATGTCCACTGAAAGGGGAGAGTCCCAGATTTTGGAGCATACCCTCAGAAAAACTCTAAATCAGACAGAACCCGAGATATCTGGCTGGGAAGAACAATTAACAGGCTTGGATGGGGACCACTGCTTTGAAGTCGGATATCTCCGGTTCCCCAGGGCCGATTTTCAAAAATCTGGTACCCCTGGAAAGAGGGAACCCTCAGCTATCAGCCTAGGGCCCTTTTACTTCTGGGGCCCTTGGGCAAGAGCCCATTGAGCCCATACGAAAAGACGGCCCTGTCCACATAACATGTTTCGATTGCTCCACAGTCCAGTGTCGGTGTGCTTTATACCACTCCATCCGTTGTTTGGCATTAATGGCTTGCATGCAGCTGCTTGACCGTGGAAACCCATTCCATTCAAAACTTAACTGATGATTTTTTTCTCCAAAAACCACTCAGAAATTGTCATTTGTTTATGAGTGAATTAGGTGAAGAACATTATTACTACATTTTATTTATAAGGCGCCACAAGTGTTTCGCAGCGCCATACAAAGGACAGTACAGGGAGACAAAACTTAGCATTACAGTAAATAAGTAACAAATAGAGTACAATAACAAATAGAGTACAGAAGAACATGAATTTAACCTTATCCAAAATGATTTTAGTTAAAAAAAGGAAAAAATATTTTTTTTCTTGCTAAGACTCTTTGGGGGTCATTCCGAGTTGATCGTAGCTGTGCTAAATTTAGCACAGTTACGATCATGAACTCAGACATGTAGGGGGACGCCCAGCACAGGGCTAGTCCGCCCCGCATGTCAGTGCCGCCTACCCCCCGCAGAAGTGCAAAGACATCGCACAGCGGCGATGCTTTTGCACTCCAAGAGTAGCTCCCGGCCAGCGCACCTTTAGCGTGCTGGCTGGGAGCTACTCTTCGCTCCCCAGCCCGCAGTGGCTGCATGTGACGTCACGCAGCCGCTTCGGGCCACTCCCCGCACGATCCGGCGACGCCTGTGTTGGCCAGACCGCGCCCATGAGACGGCACCCATACGCCACCGTTTCACCCCCTCCTACCCATCGACCACCTCTGCCTGTCAATCAGTGAGGGAGGCCATGTGCCGGCGCACTGCAGCACCGGCGCATGCACATTTCTGACCCGATCGCTACTCTGCAAAAAACTGCAGTGTGTGATTGGGTCAGAATGACCCCCTTTATCTGACTGGTCGCATCCTGTGCGACCGGGTCAGATAAGATACTAGCTTGTATGGTCGCAGTTGATGCAACCATGCCAGGCAAGTGATTAAGCTCCCACTGCTCAGTTTTTGTGCTTGCATTAATGCCAGTGGAAGTTATGAACTCTTCAGCTATGGAATCAGCAGAGCGTTGGCGACTTTTATGCACAATGCACTGTAGCAGTCATTGGCCCCACTCTGATTTTGCGTGGTCTTCCGCTTCATGGCTGAGTTGCTGTTGTTCCTAAACGCTTGCACTTTCTAATAATATCACTTACAGTTGACAGTGGAATATCCACAGGGATGAAATTTCACGAACCATCGTATTGCAAAGGTGGCATCCTATCACAGTACCATGCTTAAGGTCACTGAGCTCTTCAGTACGACCCATTTTGTATCACATGTGTATATATATATGTATACTAGCTGTTCTACCCATTCTTCGCACAGGAGTTTCTGATTTTCACGGTTGTACTGTACATATAGATGAGTGATAATAATTTAGTAAATCTATAGAGATGTAAGTAAATATTAATCCATGGTTCTTGGAGTTACCTGAGGAGCACCCGTTGCAGATACAGTAAAAAGTGGCAGGACCATTTTAAGTAGTTTATTAAATTCTACACATTGGAGGTGCGATCCAAATTTTGATCCGATTGTCCTTCTGTGCGTTATCTTTCACGCAACACAAGCAATGCATCGGTAATGACGTCATTATGTTCATCCCCTTAGGGGAGGTTTTTAAAATTCTGAATGCGTAGTTTTAATATTTCCCACCTGAAGAATACCTATGTTAAATTTCAGCTTCCTAATATATCGGCAAGTAAGAGAATCAGTGATGAGTGAGTGAGGGCTTTCGCATTTATAGATATAGATATACAATGACGGCCTATGGGCATTAATCTGCAGCTTTGAAGAACAGTCCAAGTGCCACATATGAAGTATAGGAGTGCCGGCCAATGTACTGCAATTTATTAAGATGTCAGGCAGGAGGTTTACACTTTACAGTCGGTACAAGTCCCTGGTTCTAGCCATCAAACCACCAAAAAGTATTCCCGCGACACTGATGTAACCCCCAGTAGTTCTAGAAGACACAGTGGGGGTAATTCAGACTTGATCGGAGATGTGCTAAATTTAGCACATCTACGATCACTTTCACAGACATGCGGGGTCATAGGTGCCGATTTATGTTTTTACTGGTGGGTGTTCAGCAGGTGCGGGAATGAACGGGCGGCCGCGGCAGTGACTAATGCCCATTACACATTATGCAACACACAGTAATGCCCATTATGCCACACAACATAATGCCCATTACTAGAGATGTGCACCAGAAATTTTTCGGGTTTTGTGTTTTGGTTGTGGATTTGGTTCCACGGCCGTGTTTTGGATTCGGACGCGTTTTGGCGAAACCTCCCTGCCAATTTTTTGTCGGATTCGGGTGTTTTTTTAAACCCTCAAAAACAGGTTAAATCATAGAATTTGGGGGTAATTTTGATCCCATAGTATTATTAACCTCAATAACCATAATTTCCACTCATTTCCAGTCTATTCTGAACACCTCACAATATTATTTTTAGTCCTAAAATTTGCACCAAGGTTGCTGGATGACTAAGCTAAGCGACCCAAGTGGCCGGCACAAACACCTGGCCCATCTAGGAGTGGCACTGCAGTGTCAGACAGGATGGCACTTAAAAAAATTGGCCCCAAACAGCACTTGATGCAAAGAAAAGAGAAAAAGAGGTGCACTGTGGTCGCTGGATGGCTAAGCTAAGCGATACAAACACCTCAATATCACAGGAATTATTCGTTCTAATCAATGGTATTATTGGTCTAAATCACTGGAAGAAAATGACAAAATCACAGGAATTATTCGTTCTAATCAATGGTATTATTGGTCCAAATCACTGGAAGAAAATGACAAAATCACTGGAATTATTTGGCAAGATCACTGTAATTAATAATTATAAATCACTGATATTAATTGGTAAAATCTCGCTATCGCCTGCCTAGTGAAGTGGAATCTAGATGGGATTTTGTACCGGAGACACAATAACTTCATCAATTGTCTAAATCCCACTGCACTAATGGCGGAAAACGGGCACACGTCTAACAGCGCACTGATTATACTGAGAACTGATTATACTGATCACTGATGATACTACGGAGAACTGACACTGAGCAGCGAGAACAGCACTGGACTATTGTACTGTAGTATACTGGTCACCACAATGCAGCACTGACACTGAGCACAGATATTAAGCACTGATCAGGATACTAGAAGTGACACAGAGCTGCAAGATACAGCAATGGCCTACTGTACTGCACTACTATATACTGGTGGTCACCACAATGCTGCACACTGAGCACAGATATTACCAGGTGTATCTCACACATCGCTCAGTACAGATTACAAGATGTATAATCACCAGGTGTATCACACGCCGCACAGTACAGTATACAGGGTGTATAATCCCCAGGTGTATCTCAAACATCGCTCAGTACAGTATATAGGGTGTATAATCATCACCAAGTGTATCACACACCGCACAGTACAGTATACAGGGTGTATAATCCCCAGGTGTATCTCACACATTGCTCAGTACAGTATATAGGGGGTATAATCATCACCAGGTGTATCACACGCCGCACAGTACAGTATACAGGGTGTATAATCCCCAGGTGTATCTCACACATCGCTCAGTACAGTATATAGGGGGTATAATCATCACCAGGTGTATCACACGCCGCACAGTACAGTATACAGGGTGTATAATCCCCAGGTGTATCTCACACATCGCTCAGTACAGTATATAGGGTGTATAATCACCACCAGGTGTATCACACGCCGCACAGTACAGTATACAGGGTGTATAATCCCCAGGTGTATCTCACACATCGCTCAGTACAGTATATAGGGTGTATAATCATCACCAGGTGTATCACACGCCGCACAGTACAGTATACAGGGTGTATAATCCCCAGGTGTATCTCACACATCGCTCAGTACAGTATATAGGGTGTATAATCATCACCAGGTGTATCACATGCCGCACAGTACAGTATACAGGGTGTATAATCCCCAGGTGTATCTCACACATCGCTCAGTACAGATTACAGGATGTATAAAATCACCAGGTGTATAAAACACGTCGCACAGTACAGTATACATACTGGTCACTACAATGCAGCAGATATTGAGCACTGATCAGGATACTAGAAGTGACACAGAGCTGCAAGATACAGCAATGACCTACTGTACTGTACTATATGTATACTGCTGGTCACCAAAATGCTGCACTGTCCTACTATATACTGCTCACAATAATGCAGCACAGATATGGATAGTATACTTGACACAGAGCTGCAAGATACAGCAATGGTCTACTGTACTACTATAATTATATACTGGTGGTCCCCAGTCCCCACAATGCAGCACACTGAGCACAGATATTTGCAGCACACTGAGCACAGATATGGAGCGTTTTCAGGCAGAGAACGTAGATATTTTCAGCACACTGAGCACAGATATTTGCAGCACACTGAGCACAGATATTTGCAGCACACTGAGCACAGAATACGGAGCTTTTCAGGGAGAGAACACAGCCACGTCCTCTCTGTTCAATCTCCAATGCACGAGTGAAAATGGCGGCGACGCGCGTCTCTTTATATAGAATACGAATCTTGCGAGAATCCGACAGCGGGATGATGACGTTCGGGCGTGTTCGGGTTAACCCATTACGCAATATGCCACACACTGTAACGTCAATTACATATTATGCCACACACAGTTATGGCCCTGACACCATTTTATGCCCCACACACAATACTGCCCCTTACAAATGATGCTTCTAATTACTTTTAAGTTACCTGTCTGTTGTCATGGGTTTCATGCTCTGCATTCCATGCTCGCTGGGGGCTCCTGCGTGTTGCCAGGGGTTTCATGCGCATTGTCAGGGGTCTCCTGCGCATTGCCAGGGGTTTCATGTGCGTTGCCAGGGGCTTAATGCGTGTTCCAAGGGGTCTCCTGCACATTGCCAGCAAAGTATGGGAGGGTGGATGCAGGCGGGCATCACTAAAGGTGGGTACACACTAATAGATATATCTGCAGATCAATTGATCTGCAGATATATCTATGGACGGATCGGGCAGTGTGCTGTGCATACACACTGCCCGATCCGTCGGGGACTGACGTCATGAACTGGGCGGGCGTGTACACACGCCCGCCCAGTTCAGCTGTCAATCACCGCCGGCCGCCGCAGCATGTGTACGGGCGGTCGGCCGACCGCCCCGTACACACACAGCGACGCACCAATATATCGGTAGATATATTGGCCGTCGGCTGTGCTGCGCGGCCAAAGCGATACGACTGTGAACGACGGAGTTCACAGACGTATCGGCCGTACACACTGGCCGACTGTCCCGCGATATATCGGCCGTTCAAGAGAACGGCCGATATATCGACCAGTGTGTACGGGCCTTAAGTATACTGTGCTGCTAGCCCAGGGGCAAATGCAGGATTTTCCGGGGGGGTTTCTGTACATGATTGTTAGGAGTCAATGCAGGTTTTGTAGGGGAGGGGTGGTGGGTGAGTTTCATACACGTTACATAGAACACATACATGTACACACATAGAACACATACAAACACACACAAAGACAAACATATAACACACACAAACACATAGAAAACACACACACAGAACACACATAAAACACACACACACAAAGAGTGACACACATATAATAACACATACACATAAACACATAGAACACACACAGAGCACAGACACACCTACATATACAGTATACAGTATCCGTCTCCCCCCGTGCATTCAGCCCCCGCAGTGGATTGAGACGCGCTGGGGGCTGCAGAAGGGATTCCATACATTGCATGTAAAAAAAAAACTTAAAATGCCCACCGCCAGGGAGACAAGCGCTGGAGGTCTCCTCCTTAGCGGCGGACATTTTTGGTAGGTCTTTTTACACTGTAATGTACGGAAGCCCTTCCGCAGACCCCAGCGCGTCTTAATCCACTAGCTGCGGCGGGGGCTAGCTTTAGTGGGTGGCTGGTTCCGTGGGTGTTCCTCGATGTCTGTGGGTGCTTGGGCCCGGGAGCACCCATGGAATTGGTGCCTATGTGCGGGGTGATGCCCAGCATAGGGCTAGTCCGCCCTGCATGTCTGGCTCTGCCCCCCTACCCACACAGGTACAAAAGCATCGCACAAAATCGGGACAGTTGGGAGGTATATAGTATGGAAGAAGCGATATTGAAAGTCACAGCACATTCACAGTGAATTGATAGTAGACCCAACAGCTAGACAACAACAGAGAGAGAGAGGGAGAGAGAGAGAGAGAGGGGGAGAGAGAGGAAGAGAGAGAGAGAGAGAAAGAGAGAGGGGGTGGAGGGAGAGAGAGAGAGACTTCATCCTGACACAAACGCAGGGCTACAAGTATTTCTTGATTATTACAAAAAATTTTAATAATCTCTTAGACAGCTTATAGTTAAAAGCGAAACATTAACATGGCTTTGTCCTTGCAGAAGTAACCTAAGACAATTGCAATATCAGGACATATTAACAAGCACTAAGGTTCCAGAAATAGGAACCAAACATGTTCTATGCAAGTGAAAATTAGTATTCCAACAGCTGGAGTATATAGTAGAGATGAGCGCCTGAAATTTTTCGGGTTTTGTGTTTTGGTTTTGGGTTCGGTTCCGCGGCCGTGTTTTGGGTTCGAACGCGTTTTGGCAAAACCTCACCGAATTATTTTTGTCGGATTCGGGTGTGTTTTGGATTCGGGTGTTTTTTTCCAAAAACACTAAAAAACAGCTTAAATCATAGAATTTGGGGGTCATTTTGATCCCAAAGTATTATTAACCTCAAAAACCATAATTTACACTCATTTTCAGTCTATTCTGAATACCTCACACCTCACAATATTATTTTTAGTCCTAAAATTTGCACCGAGGTCGCTGTGTGAGTAAGATAAGCGACCCTAGTGGCCGACACAAACACCGGGCCCATCTAGGAGTGGCACTGCAGTGTCACGCAGGATGTCCCTTCCAAAAAACCCTCCCCAAACAGCACATGACGCAAAGAAAAAAAGAGGCGCAATGAGGTAGCTGTGTGAGTAAGATTAGCGACCCTAGTGGCCGACACAAACACCGGGCCCATCTAGGAGTGGCACTGCAGTGTCACGCAGGATGGCCCTTCCAAAAAACCCTCCCCAAACAGCACATGACGCAAAGAAAAAAAGAGGCGCAATGAGGTAGCTGACTGTGTGAGTAAGATTAGCGACCCTAGTGGCCGACACAAACACCGGGCCCATCTAGGAGTGGCACTGCAGTGTCACGCAGGATGGCCCTTCCAAAAAACCCTCCCCAAACAGCACATGACGCAAAGAAAAAAAGAGGCGCAATGAGGTAGCTGACTGTGTGAGTAAGATTAGCGACCCTAGTGGCCGACACAAACACCGGGCCCATCTAGGAGTGGCACTGCAGTGTCACGCAGGATGTCCCTTCCAAAAAACCCTCCCCAAACAGCACATGACGCAAAGAAAAAAAGAGGCGCAATGAGGTAGCTGACTGTGTGAGTAAGATTAAGACAATTTTATTTTAGGTTTTGGAGTCCTTTTTTTACTGATATTTGGTGTTTTGGTTTTGACATGCTCTGTACTATGCCATTGGGCATCGGCCTTGGCAGACGACGTTGCTGGCATTTCATCGTCTCGGCCATGACTAGTGGCAGCAGCTTCAGCACGAGGTGGAAGTGGATCTTGATCTTTCCCTAATTTTGGAACCTCAACATTTTTGTTCTCCATATTTTAATAGGCACAACTAAAAGGCACCTCAGGTAAACAATGCAGATGGATGGATTGGATACTAGTATACAATTATGGACGGGCTGCCGAGTGCCGACACAGAGGTAGCCACAGCCGTGAACTACCGCACTGTACTGTGTCTGCTGCTAATATATAGACTGGTTGATAAAGAGATAGTATACTCGTAACTAGTATGTATGTATAAAGAAAGAAAAAAAAACCACGGTTAGGTCACTGGTATATACAATTATGGACGGGCTGCCGAGTGCCGACACAGAGGTAGCCACAGCCGTGAACTACCGCACTGTACTGTGTCTGCTGCTAATATATAGACTGGTTGATAAAGAGATAGTATACTCGTAACTAGTATGTATGTATAAAGAAAGAAAAAAAAACCACGGTTAGGTGGTATATACAATTATGGACGGGCTGCCGAGTGCCGACACAGAGGTAGCCACAGCCGTGAACTACCGCACTGTACTGTGTCTGCTGCTAATATATAGACTGGTTGATAAAGAGATAGTATACTCGTAACTAGTATGTATGTATAAAGAAAGAAAAAAAAACCACGGTTAGGTCACTGGTATATACAATTATGGACGGGCTGCCGAGTGCCGACACAGAGGTAGCCACAGCCGTGAACTACCGCACTGTACACTGGTTGATAAAGAGATAGTGGTATACTCGTAACAACTAGTATGACGACGGTATAAAGAATGAAAAAAAAACCACGGTTAGGTGGTATATAATACAATTATGGTTGGACGGACTGCCTGCCGAGTGCCGACACAGAGGTAGCCACAGCCGTGAACTACCGCACTGTACACTGGTTGATAAAGAGATAGTAGTATACTCGTAACAACTAGTATGACGACGGTATAAAGAATGAAAAAAAAACCACGGTTAGGTGGTATATAATACAATTATGGTTGGACGGACTGCCTGCCGAGTGCCGACACAGAGGTAGCCACAGCCGTGAACTACCGCACTGTACACTGGTTGATAAAGAGATAGTAGTATACTCGTAACAACTAGTATGACGACGGTATAAAGAACGAAAAAAAAACCACGGTTAGGTGGTATATATTATAATACAATTATGGATGGACGGACTGCCTGCTGAGTTCCGACACAGAGGTAGCCACAGCCGTGAACTACCGCACTGTACACTGGTTGATAAAGAGATAGTAGTATACTCGTAACAACTAGTATGACGACGGTATAAAGAACGAAAAAAAAACCACGGTTAGGTGGTATATATTATAATACAATTATGGATGGACGGACTGCCTGCCGAGTTCCGACACAGAGGTAGCCACAGCCGTGAACTACCGCACTGTACACTGGTTGATAAAGAGATAGTAGTATAGTCGTAACAACTAGTATGACTATGACGACGGTATAAAGAAAGAAAAAAAAAACCACGGTTAGGTGGTATATAATACAATTATGGATGGACGGACTGCCTGCCGAGTGCCGACACAGAGGTAGCCACAGCCGTGAACTACCGCACTGTACTGTGTCTGCTGCTAATATAGACTGGTTGATAAAGAGATAGTATACAATACTACTAATATACTGGTGGTCAGGCACTGGTCACCACTAGTCACACTGGCAGTGGCACTCCTGCAGCAAAAGTGTGCACTGTTTAATTTTAATATAATGTTATTTATCATGTACTCCTGGCTCCTGCTATAACAACCTGCAGTGCTCCCCAGTCTCCCCCACAATTATAAGCTTTATATACAATACATTGATGTGCAGCACACTGGGCTGAGCAGTGCACACAGACTGAGTCACTGTGTGACTGTGTATCGTTTTTTTCAGGCAGAGAACGGATATATTAAATAAAACAAACAACTGCACTGTCTCTGGTGGTCACTGGTCACTGTGGTCGTCAGTCACTAAACTCTGTCTGCACTCTGCACTCTCTTCTAATCTACAGTATCACAGCAATCTCTCTCTCTCTCTCTCTCTCTCTCTCTCTCTCTTCTAAATCTAATCTAAATGGAGAGGACGCCAGCCACGTCCTCTCCCTATCAATCTCAATGCACGTGTGAAAATGGCGGCGACGCGCGGCTCCTTATATAGAATCCGAGTCTCGCGATAGAATCCGAGCCTCGCGAGAATCCGACAGCGTCATGATGACGTTCGGGCGCGCTCGGGTTAACCGAGCAAGGCGGGAAGATCCGAGTCGCTCGGACCCGTGAAAAAAAACATGAAGTTCGTGCGGGTTCGGATTCAAAGAAACCGAACCCGCTCATCTCTAGTATATAGACCTAATTGCAGGATTTATAAGCTTTACATGCACCAATAAGATATTTGGCCAATTAAGCAAGGTGATGTGTACTAATGAATGTATTGCTATAGCCATTGTAGTCATGTCAGATATGAATGTTCTAATGCTAAAGATGATGTAAACAATGCTTAACTTGGTGTTAATACAGTGCTAACTATGAGGGTCATTCCGATTTGTACGCTCGTTGCCGATTTTCGCTATGCTGCGATTTGTTGCTAATTGCGCATGCGCTTAGTTATTTAACTAAAAACTTAGCAGTTTTGCTGTGGATCCTGCGGCGCTTTTTAGTCGCACTGCTGATCGGTGAATGATTGACAGGAAAGGAGCGTTTCTGGTTGGTAACTGTGCGTTTTCCGGGAGTGTGCTAAAAAACGCAGGCGTGTCAGGGAAAAACGCGGGAGTGTCTGGAGAAACGGGGGAGTGGCTGGCCGAACACAGGGCGTGTTTGTGACGTCAAACCAGGAACTAAACAGACTGAGGTGATCGCAATCTGTGAGTAGGTCTAGAGCTACTGTACTCAGAAACTGCAAGGAATTATTTAGTAGCAGTTCTGCTAATCTTTCGTTCGCTATTCTGCTAAGCTAAGATACACTCCCAGAGGGCGGCGGCCTAGCGTGTGCAATGCTGCTAAAAGCAGCTAGCGAGCGAACAACTCGGAATGAGGGCCAATATGTATAGAAGGTAAACTTCGGAGTGATATATTTAGGGAGCCATATCTACAACTAAGGTAATAGAAATATTTCTGCTTTTAAAATAACAAGGTATAGAGTATAGTGTCTATTTGTTATATGTATTATTCTCATCTAACTTGTGATTTGATCCTTTGAAGCATACCTGCAGAAGTGTTCCAGTCTAATAAAATGGAATTTGTTTATTTAAAACTGTGTGATTATTGGGTCTATGGTCAGGTGGCCTTCACCTCTCTGCCAGGAGGAAAAAGAAAACTTACCTGCTGCAGCGAACCTGATATTTTAACCTACCCAATCCATCAGCATTGGTGAGTGTCACATCCTAGCAGGAGAGTATCACACATGCACACTCATGTGATGATGTTTTTGTATCCGTCCAAGAACATATGTAACAGATTCTACATCATACTTGCCGGGCAAATGCGGAGAATAGTACAGTAGTCTGGGGGGCGGGGCCTAATGGGTAACTACTATGGCAATTGGGTCAGACTCATTAGCCCCATCCCCTATGTAAATATGTGCCAATTGCTGTAATTTCTTTGTGAGGGGACAGGGCCTATTGATGTGATTAGCATAACCACCCACCTGCTTCTCCTCTCCAGCATCTCCCAGAGTTGGTAAGTATGGTGTAACATGGGATTATGACACCGCATACATCTTGGGGGGATACATATAATATCCTTGCAGACAAGATGCCAGCTGTCAGTATACCAACAGCGGCATCCCGTCTGCCGAAATCCCAGCAGCGAGACAGTGAGTTCCCCCACGGGCTCACTGCGCTCGCCGTGCACTGGGCCTGGTGACTTGCTTCGCTCGCCACAGGTTATATTCCCCCTTGGTTGGTTGCTTGGACTCACCAACCGAGAGGGAATACCCTGCGTGTGTCGGGGTTCGCTTCCCTCAGCACAGTTTCTATTCCCACTCATTTGATAGCGTGGACCCACCAACCGAGTGAGAACCATGCATGTGTCTAGGTTCCGGGCACCGGTATTCCGCCAGCTGTCGGGATTCTGGAGTCGGTCTCCTGAACGCTGGGATCCCGACAGCCGGTAATATAGTGACTGCATCCCATCCTGGGATCTGTGCATTTATATAACTCCTACTGCAATGACAAGGTTCCATTTGAATCATGTATTTTTTGGCTCGGCGGAAATGTTGGCTAGGTATATAGTATAAACAATCATAAACAACTCTCCTTAATGTACGGTATACTCATTTTCTGCTATATTTTGTTTAGGAAAAAACATTTCCTCTGGATTTGTCTGCAGGAATTGTTTATGTTCTCATTACTCAGCTGCCTCATGAACTGGTTGATTTATTTGTTACATTTAGAGCTGCAGCTGATTTTAATTCAGCCCCTTGATTTCCTATCCTGCTGTTTTACCTGGCTGATGTGAGATGTGATCGTCAACTCAAAAAAGCTTTAAAAGCACCAATCACTCCATCAACAGTTCAACAATATACACTTTCCTGCTGCATATAACTATAAGGTCTTAGCAATAAAAGTAATGTTTATTTTTAGATTAGTAATAGAATTTTGTTACCTTCTGACCTTACAGTCATTGGCGTTTCTATAATGGGTGCAATGGGTGCAGTGCACATGTGCCCCTGGGTCCAAGGGAGGCCCACACCACATGAAATGCACCCATGTTTTAACACTTACCTTTCCAGGGTCCAGCATCAGGCACTGCAGCCGCTGCAATAATCACAGCCAAAATGGCTGCTGCGTGTCTGCAGTAATGTAATTAGACTTCGGAACATGGTGGGTGCCATATTTCCAGAGACCTGTGCATGTGCAGTAGACTCCTGCACAATGTTGGAGCCTTCTATGCCCTGGAGAGGAGGGTGCCCACCTGGAGTCTGCACACGGGCCCCCTCCTCTGTTAAAATGTCCCTGCTTACAGTGCCTCAATCCAGAGACATCAGCCTGATCCATTTAATCTGGGAGATGTCTGTCTGTTTGCAGCATTTCCCAGCAGAATCATGAGTGTGAGACAGAGAAACAGCCTTTTCCATGAGTTTCAGTTCTGTTGCTCTGTGAGCCTGTTTTTGCCTTTATTAGCTTTAGGTAGGCTTACCATAGTTCTGTAGCTGGCTGATTTCAAGACTGCATTTCACCTGGTTTTAAATAAGTCACAGAACCTGTGTAATTCATGAGTGTCTCTCGTTTAAAGGTATAGTATGGTAAGCCTAGCTTTAGGACACTGCCTCATCTAGGCTGACCATATTATCCCTTTAACCTGGGACACTCATGAATTACACAGGTTCTGTGGTTGGCTGACTATAGTTAACACAAAAATAGTGGTTGAGCTGAACTTCATGTGTCCCCACCCCCCACCGCTCCTGTCAAGGGAGGGGGGGGGGGGGGATTCTGTCTCTCAGTCATCAATGGAACCATTGGAATTCTGTAATTGATGGCGAAATCATTAACTATTTGTGGCAAACCATCTGTGGCTGTTAGCTGCTGATGATCAATGGCCATCCTACTCCTAGGCTGAGTGGTACTGCATGGAGGACCACATGATGCTGACACAATGGGCAGGAGATTTCTCCTGACAGCCCTGAATAGACAATCATTTGATCCTCCTACAAGAAGTGTTCCAAAATGCTCCACTCCAGAGTACTTTTGCATGGATTACCTGAATTGAACTATTTAATTATTGTTTAAATTGGCCTTGTCATCAATTAAGTAATTTAAACTAGATAAGTCATCTCTGTAACTGCAATTGTAAATGGAGTGTGAAGTTGGGGAGCAAAGTATTTTGTACCAAGCAGAAGGGGTTATGTTGAAGGGTGTGAATAAATAGGGTTACCATTTAAAACCGGAAGCATGAAAGATCATGATCCAAGCATAAAATCAGACCTTATATTACTAAGTACAGTACTTCTATTGGGTATAGAAAAAAAGTGGAAACCTCCTCTAAGAGCAGTAGCCCTAGGATCTAAGAGAAAATTCTTTCAATTGCAGGAGAATAAATTGTATGCACTTTGCAGTGAAGCCGACAGCTCCGGATAAAGAAAACAAATATGTCAATGTTTATTTTTGAAAATGTTTTAGATGCCAGCAGGCTCAGCTTTATACTCCATTAGCATGTGAGACATCACATGGGGAGGGAAGAGAAACACAATCTGACTGGATTCAAGCCTCAACACTTTTCCTTAGGGGCTCCACAACATGCAGATACAGACTCACAAGGGAAGAATATTATCCAGACCAGGCATGTCAAACTCGTGGCCCTCCAGCTGTTGTGAAACTACAAGTCCCAGCATGCTTTGCCAGTATACCTTCCACTGATTAGCTGGTAAAGCATGTTGGGACTTGTAGTTTCACAACAGTTGGATGACCATGAGTTTGACATGCCAGATCTAGTCTGTATGAATAGCAACGCTGCCCACAGCTTGATCATGTATTTATTTATTAGGTTGTTGAAAATAAATAAGTGTGTGTGTGTACGAGATTTCGGTTGCTAAGTAAATCCCAGCCCTGGCTTGAGTTTTCCCACCAGGTTCGGATTCAAAATCGAGGTAAAACGTTATTCTCCTGGCATCAGATTCTCACAGGTTTTGGTAAGGCCCTCCCATGTTGATTCAAGCACCATTGGATACCAGTCATGCTGCTGTATGCTGTGCTCTGCTGTGTCCATCCACAAGTGGTTATGCTGTACCCATCCACAAGTGGCTGTGCTGTGCCCATCCACAAGCGGCTGTGCTGTGTCTATATAAAGTGGTTGTGCTGTGTCCATCAAGTGGTTGTGCTGTGTCCATCGAGTGGCTGTGCTTTGTCCATCTTCAAGTGGCTGTGCTGTGTTCAGCAAGTGGTTGTGCTGTGTCCATCCACAAGTGGTTGTGCTGTGTCCATCCACAAGTGGTTGTGCTGTGTCCATCCACAAGTGGCTGTGCTGTGTCCATCAAGTGGTTGTGCTGTGTCCATCCACAAGTGGCTGTGCTGTGTCTATCAAGTGGTTGTGCTGTGTCCATCCACAAGTGGCTGTGCTGTGTCCATCAAGTGGTTGTGCTGTGTCCATCCACTCCCTGTCCTAGTATCCATCCATAAATGCCTATGATGTGTCTAGTCCCCTTAGTCTAATTATTCTGTCACACAGTGGTGCAGCACTGACTGTGCATGCCATACCCCGCTGCATGCACATAAAAGCAGTATGACTCTGCAATGTCAGTTGGAAAAAAAAAAACTGAATAAAATGTTTAAAAAAAATTTAATTTGCAGAACCTGTATGTGCTGTACCCCATTGCTTTAGTTCACGTGCTTATAAAGGCCCTTTGCATCCTCGCAATGTGAACTGAGCTGTGAATTAAAAATAAATAAAAATAAATATATATTGTTCTATTGTTTGCACTGTTCTGTGTGTTGTACCTCAATACATTTGTTCACGTACATATAAAACCCCTTTGACTCCCCGCAGTGTCAGCTGAGCTGCGAATTGAAAAAAGTATATATAATATTCTACTGTTTGTACTGTTCTGTGTGTTGTACCCCAGTGTGTTTGTTCACATACCTATAAAAGCCTTTTTGACTCCCCACAATGTGAGCTGAGCCGCAAATTGAAAAAATAGAAAATATATATTGTTCTTTTGTTTGTACTGTTCTGTGCATTGTACCCAAGTGCATTTGTTTATGTTGGGGGAAGAGAGATGCAGATGCACACTCTTAGCACTAAGAACACTGATAATAAAAATAATTTAAATAAACCCTCACAATTAACATGGAGTATAATTGAAGTTCTTAGCACACATTTGCGCAAATATGCGGGCCCATGTACCGCGGCCAGGTGACTTCATCACATGGGTCCCTAATTATCACATTCTATAAATTTATACAGGACTTACCTCTAAATAGGGCCTTATCAATGTGTGATCTGAAATACAGGAACCCAACTAATTAAAACACCTGAGGGTGAATGGGAGGAGTGCCAATCCAGAGGAAGGAAGCCTTGCCTTCCAGTGTACAATATATACACAAATATAGTGGAAAAAAGGGTGGAACCTGGATTGCACATCCTATTACTTGTTTATGTACATATAAAAGCCATTTGAATGCCTGCAGTATGAGCTGATCTGCGAATTTAATTTTTTTTAATTGTTCTATTGTTTGTACTGTTCTCTGTGCTGTATCAAGTGCATTTCTTCATGTATATATAAAAGCCCTTTGAATTCCCACAGTGTTAGCTGAGCTGGCATCTTAGCACTGTAGAGCTGTTAGCTTAGCTACCTTAAGCCCATTAGTAGCTTGTTTTGTGGGGACCAAACACTTCAGCATAAAAGTGTCAGTCCCTGTTGCTGAAGTGCTTGGTTTGTTAAACTGTGCATGTCCTTTTTTAATATCCAACACAAGGATGGGTGGGCCCAAGGACAATTCCTTCTTGCACCACTTTTCATTTCTGTCACTGCTGTGTGGCAATGCTTCATAGATGTGCTATAAACTGCTGTGTGTCTGTGCCGCTGCTATGTCACTTAGTAACCAATCAGGGCAGCCTTTGGCCTAAACTGGATGAAAACAATATTGTGAGCTGTGAGGTGGTCAACAATGACTGGAAATGACTGGAAATTAATGTTATTGAGGTTAATAATACTGTAGGAACAAAAAAAAAACGGCCAAATACTGAGATTTTAGGGTCTTTTGTTAATCATTTTTTGAAAAATAATACAAAACCAAAAGCAGTTTTGGCAAAACCAAAACCTGATTATGAATTAGAACCAAAACCAGCAAAAATGGTCTGGCGCACATCTCTAAAAGCAATCGATCAAAACTAATTGTTGCATAGCCTAGACTAGCCTGGAGTAGAACACATTTCTTCATGCTCAACACAGACAACATCCTGATGGGGTGATACATTTCCTCCACAGGCTATTATATACTATGTGTTGGTTAGGTGAGTGATTGCCCTGCTATTCACTGTACTGCTGATCCATGGCATGAGGGCCTATATTACTGCCAGCACTAGCGTGGAAGTACAAAGACTGCAAACTGAGGCTCGGTGAGCCTGCCAGAAGTTCGGGAAAGTGGGCATTTGCTTGCTGAACCACGCACATTCGAAGAAAAATTATGCTTTTTAAGGGTAGAAATATGACCCACTGGTTTGCTAATAAATGGAAATAAAATATATCTATGTTTACAGATCTATTATGAAATGCTCTTCCAAGCCAGATTGTGGGTAGGCATACGCGCACGCAGGGGGGGTTTCCTAGTACCTGGAAACCCCCATGCCTGCCGATCAATCGGTGCAGCTGAACGTTATATATATATTTATTTATTTTGTAGACGAGGAGCTCTGTGTTTGTAGCGCAGCAGCGCTGTGTCGCCGGCTCCTCTTCTCCCTCACTTCCTGCATTAGCCTTGGGTCAGCCTATCCCCTCCTTCTCCCGCCTCCCGTGTCAGCGTTGTCCACTTGTCTTTCTGCAGTTCAAGCTAGCTTCTCCCTGGCTCCCGCCTCCCGTGTCAGTGTTGTTTCCTCTCCTCCCACGGCTCAGCATATCCCTTCCACCTCCCGCGGCTAAGCCTATCTATTCCGCTATGGCCCCAAAAGTGCTGCAGGTGAGACGATGTGGCCTTCTCCCATTTTCCAGGTAACTGCTCTACTGGGCATATCACCAATTTCTGCTGCTGATGGTGGTTTCTCTCTTTCATGTCTCTCCCACCCCCCTCTCTCTTCCCATGACCCCATTTCTGTCTCCATGCCCCATCTCTCTCCCCATGCCCTCCTCTCCCTGCCATGCCGCTTCTCTCCTTGTGCCACTGTCTTTTCCCAAGCCCCCCTCTCCCCCCATGCCTCTCTCTCTCTCTCTCTCTGTCCCACCCCATGTCTCTTTTTGTTCTGTATGCATATTGTATAGATATATATAACCACCACCACCCCCCAAAAAAACAACAACCCTGCGTTTGCACCAGCCCCCCCCCCTTCCCTCACCCCCCCTTTCCTTCTTCCTTCCAAGTGAGTACAGAAAGGGTTGATTCTATATCGGAGTGGGAGAAGGTACCTTCTGACATATCTAGGGGAGGAGACACGTCACCAGGGGGAGGAGCTACGGGCGAACAGGGTACCCGAAAAGTACCCTTACGGGCTCGCTTCGCTCGCCACGCTTCGGGCTCGGTGGCTCGCTCCGCTCCGCTTCGCTCGCCACCTGTTTACTAAAGGTAATAGTTGGTGGCGTGGATAGTAGAGGAACTATCCCGCTGGCCTAACTCCTCCCTCTTGTGTCGTTGCTCCTCCCCCTGACGGAAAAGGTCCCTTAGCCCACTTGATTCTAGCATCTACCGTACAGAAAGGGCTGGGGAAGGGAGGATACAGGATCAGACTGCAGTGGTTGTCAGGCTGCACTGTTACATTGTTGGAAGTATCTCTCTCTCCCCATGTTCCCCCTCGCTCCATATGTCTCTCTCTCTCCACACACCACCTCCCTTGCCTGCGTGTGTGTATATGTATGTACGTATAATTTGTATGTATGTGTATATATATATATATATATATATATATATATATATATATATATATACATATACATACATACATACATACATACATACATACATACATACATACATACATACATACATACACTCACATATCTGGAAACCCCCCCTTAAAAATCCTGCGTTTGCCACTGGGTAGGTGCTGAGGAGAGATTCCATTTCTTCATTACAACTTGTGAAGTTCCAATATGGACTAGCTCAGCAGCGGTTTTGCCCTCCAGCAGTGGACATTTGCTTGGGATGAAAGTATGCATTAGTTGGGATAGTGCATACACAGGGTTGGACTTGCCCACATGGATACAGGGGAAACCACTTGTGGGCCCCATTGTCTGGGCCCCCCCCTCCTCCTCTATGGATCAGGTTCCAGACTGTGCACTTGAATTATAATACATTATACTGCGCAGGACTTTGGTGTATTTTCTACAGTCCATTACTTTTATTAATCTGGTACAGCAGTATTTACTATATATATTTATCAAGGGGCCCAGCCAACACTCTCTCTAATGGTTAGCCAAGCCTCTGTAGTGGCTGGCCACACCCCCTCTGGAGACTGGCCACAGCCTTAAATATGGACCCCTACCATTGCATTCCCCCGGAGGGACCATCATATCCGAGTTCGTGGGTTAGGGCGAAGGTGATATATGTCAGCGTCCGGAGTCTTACCGGTACGCTGGGGCCGCGGGGCTGGCTTCCTTGGTGTTATGCGGGCAGCGGCGGAGGTGGGCTGCTGCACCGGATCCGTGGGCAGCAGTAGCGGAGGTGAGGGGGTCCGCTCTTGGCGGCGGGACGCCGCTACAGCGGGTCGCTCTTGCTGAACCGTTGCTTGGAGACCAGGGGCAGTGAGCAATGTGGCTTTGCAAAAAGGTCTGCATTACTGGGCGCCGCCATGTTGGAGACTAAGTTTTAAGCATAGTTCCTGTTTCCTGGTTCTTCCAGCCAATCCAGGGGAAGCTCTCCCTATAAAAGGGGGCTGGTTTAGGACAGGGATGCCAGTGCTTCAAGTTACAACCCTGTTGTAGGTGCTTTAGCCTGTGCTCCCAGGATTCCTGCTGTATCTTGGTTCCTCCTGATCCTGCTTGGTCGGTTCTCTGTTGCTGCTGCAGCCCTGCCGTTTCTTGCCTGCTACTGCCTGTGGAAGCGCTCCTGGAAAACCCGGTCCAGTAAGACTCTTTGGGCACAGTCGGTCCCGGGTCTTCTGCCTCGTCTTTCAAGCCACACTCCACAGATCTCCTTCACCAGCCACGCCTTTGTACCACTGACCACAGCCTGCAGATTATTATCTTCAAGCCTCGTTTTCCAAACCACAGTCCACAGTCCTTGTATCCAGCCACGTTTTCAACTACCATCCACAGTTCCACAGTTCATCATCTACAGTCTCGTCTTTCAAATCACAGTCCGCAGTTCTTCACCTCCAGCCACGTCTTTAACCATTGTGCTTCAGTCTCAGTTCCCTACCTCAGCCCTGTACATAATAAATACTTTCCATTGACTCTCAAACCCCGCCTACGTTCTTCATTGCTCCGTGTCCCATGCGAAGGAACTATATCCAGCCCCCTCATCTGGTTCATTCACAGCCTGCTACCTCCTCGGGCAAATCTCAGCTGCCGGATCCTCAAACCCTGCCAGACGTGACAATATATAGTTGAGTAGAATTTTTGTTATTTTGTCGCATGAAACCAAATCTACTACAGAGGTCTCACAATTGATATTTGGTATAAATGTTCATTTCATTATAATGAAGAGATGGTGCTCAGAACTGGGTGGTCATGAGGACAATTGGGAGTGAGGGAGATGTTTTTGCACCTGGGCCCACCACTCACAAGTTCCACCACTGGCTGATCGAGCTGTCTGATCAACAGGTATTTAATTCTGGTACGGTCCATTCCTACACCAGGCCAGAGTACCAATTGATTCATTTGACCTGTATATACCTTATCTCAGTATTTTCTTCTCCTCTACAGAAAGCTGCTTCAGCTGCATTTAAGTTAAAAGGTTTTATTTCAAGAGTGACTTCTGGGATCCTGTGAGTACTTACCGCTGTTTATACTGTACATTGAACTACAGTACATTGTATACTCTCTTATTTAGAGGTCGACACATTATATCCATTGTAGAGACTATTCAGAGATTGTTTCCGAATTACAAATATTTTCATTGGATGACATATACTAGAAAGCTACATCAGAGCAGTGCCCAGAACCCATGATGCTGGAGAGACTATCTGGTGCTGATCTCATTAGAGATACTGCTGATCTTTTATATTAGTACTGGTCATTCTGCCTAATGTATATTTATTTATTTTCTTACTTACTAGAAGCAATTCTCTGCTTTAACTCTCCAAACAGTTTAAAAGAGCAAGTAACTATGGATGCCTACATAGCAAGGGTTAGCTTACATGGGTATAGTATGGTATGCTGGCTGTTGGGGTCCCGGCGCACAGCATACCTGCGCCGGCATACCGACAGCATGGCAAGCACAAATGAGCCCCATGCAGGCTCGCAATCTATTCTCCCTCCAGGGGGGGCGTGGACCCCCAAGAGGGAGAAACGGTGTCAGTATGCCAGCTGTTGGGATTCTGGCGCTGGTATACTGTGTGCCGGGACTCCGACAGCCGGCAAACTGAAGACCACCCAGCTTAAATAAATAAAACCACTGAGCTGAACAGTTAAGCGTAATTTGTCCCCGGGTTTGCTCACAACATCTTAATTTCTAGTGTACATCTAGTTTTAAATACTTAGGATTATGTGTATCTCATAATAAATATTAGCATACATTATTACAATATTCAACCAGTTTTAACCCCTCACTGCTGAGGGTTTTCTCACACTCGTGCTGAGATCATTTTTCACATTTGTGCTTGGAAATAATATAATTAAAATGATTGTTCAACCTAAGTTTATATATGCATTACAGGAAACTCCTATATTCATTCCCATTCACGTTGTTCAGAAAATAGACTATACTTCTGTTCTTTTGTCTGAGTGGACAACAGTGCTAGAATTAGGCTGAGGCCATGATACTGAGTAAGACGTAATGCAGCCATAATTCTGGCTGCTTTCTGCCATCAGAATTTCTAAGCAAACATTTGCAAACATTCTGAGTTTTATGTATATATGAGACCGTAGTGCCCCCAGCTGTAGAGCTGTAAGAACAGCTGGCATCATTAGTAACGGCACTTGCGCCTACACCATGCTTGTTGCACAATATAAGACTGAAAATGGCATGAACCCGGAATATGTGACAACTCTATCTAATTTGCCCATGATATGCCCACGGGATGCTTCTTCTACATGCAAACACCCAGTTATCTCCCGACTTCCACCCAGTAACACATATTCCGCCATTAGCAAGAATCTACTGAGATGTAGAATCACTCATAGATGCACAAAGTTGCATATGGTGTAATGGTTTCTTGCATTACCGCCTCACAGCACTGAGGTCATGGGTTCAATTTCCACTTTGGCTCTGTGTGGAGTTTGTATATTCTCCCCATACTAGCATGGGTTTCCTCCGGGTACTCCGGTTTCCTCGCACAATCCAAAAATATACTATTAGGTTAATTGGCTCCCAACAAAAATTAACCCTAGCATGAATCTGATTGTAAGCTCTACTGGGACAGGGATTGATGTGAATGACTAAAATATTCTCTGTAAAGTGCTGCGGAATATGTGTGCGCTGTAATGGTCATAATATATAGAACATGATGAATGCAGAGTTTGCTGTAAGTTGTATTAGATGCTGAGTGTATTGTTCAGAGCTAGAGCCTCAGGAGGGGATCTTAAATATCTAATTGGGGGTGAGCTGAAGGCCTTTTCCCATTTGATGATTGTGGACTCTCAGGGATATATTTACAAACCAGTGGGTTGTCAATATCATCAATCATCTGCCACTTTGAAAGATAGGTTGAAAACGGCAATACAAATAAATGCTATACAAGGCTGATTTAACATTTATTTCTATTGCTTGGACAACCTGATGGTTAGTCTTTGGACACACAACACACTGTGTCATAGATTTGCTCCTACATATGATGGAGGCCAATGTTATGTTCAATACTTTATATATATATATATATATATATATTTTATATATAATTTAAACAGTATGTGTTGTGGTAGAATTAAACTAGGTGGTGATTGTGAGCCACAGGTTCTGTGTGGAGCATGAGGGAGTCGCTTACACAAGGAAGTAAAGGTAGGTGTAACCACACCTTGAGGCTGCCCTGTTGAGACAGAGCCCAGGTGAGGATGGAGCAAACACACAGTTCAAGTGGGATTGTGAAGGCTAGTCAGAGATCATTATATGAGGAAGCCATTGAGGGCCAGGAGGTCAGCCCAGACGTGTAAGTGGCAGGGTGGGCTACCAAACTCTGGGACTGTGCTACATTTTACTGGGAAGAACCCAGGCCAGTGAGCCTGAGTGTCAGTAAGCCAGGCAGGAGCCTGTGTTACCTACAAGGAAGCTGGCCAGACTGTGAGATTGTATATGTGAGTAGCTGTGGCAGTGAAGCCAATGCAGGCTGGAGCCTGTGATATGCTTGTAAGACACCGGACTGGAAAGACTTTTAGAGACTTTGGGTGGAATTCAAATGTTTTTCCGCTGGCAGCCAGTAGATAGCGCCAAATACTATTCAATTGTAGCTCTGTTCGGGCACAATGGCTCCCGACGTATGCATTTCAGCTTGCACCCCCAGGGGTTAGGGTGAAAAGTGACTCTTCTGGGTGCCCAAATGGCACTTTTAATGATTGCGCCTGGCACTTTGGTCGGGTTTAACTACTGTACTCGACTAAACCCGACCTATAAGCGTGATCAGGGTGATAAAAAAGATCAACTGAATATCACCCCACGATCTCCCATCACTTTAGATGGGAGATCGGGTATGATAATAAATTGAATATTGCCCTTTGTTTGCAGACTAGCTGCCCAAGGTTAGTCAGGGGCTAAAAAGTGAGTCGGTGCCCTGAATGGGGACTAGGCTGTTTGTTATTTTCTGTTCATGTGTGCTGAATGCTGCCAGTAAAGCTCTATTATTTAATTTATTCAAGCTGTCTTTGGATCCTCATTTAGCACTGGATGCAAGATGTAATAGAGTCCTAGATTGCCGAAGGTGCAGGATGTTGGACGGTCTCAAATGTTTTAATCATAGCAGCAGTCATTTACAATGCAAAACCATGCCTTGTAAATGACTGCAGCTTTAAAAAACCATCCGAGATCCCAAACCTCCAGCAATCTCGGATGCCATTACATCTCACCTTTAGACACTGTCCCAATACACCCCTCTACTTAATCACCACATATCATCACAGTATTTTTTCCATGTGTTTGTTTTTCTATGTTTTTGTAAGGCAACCTTGTATACAAATTTCAATTAAAATGTAAGTCTGAGATCCTACAACTGTCTTAAGGTGCATACACACGGAGCGATATAACTGAGCGATTTTGACTATATAGTCAAAATCGCTCAGAAAGTTAGTGCATATCGCTCCGTGTGTACACAGGCAGCGATAGTGATGCGCGTCCCCGCCAGGTCGCTATCGCTGGGAAAAATAGACAGTGCAGGCAAGTCAATTTAGACTATGTCGCTGGAAAAGTTAGTCAAAATCGCTCATATTTTGTGTGCACAAGCGATTTTCCCCAGTGATAGCAATGTTTCCTTCTAGCCAATCCCCGCCACCCATAGCTCATTGCGCGGAGGCTGAAGAGGGAAGAGTCAGCAGAGTTTAGGAGCTCCAGACACCGCTGAAAAGGTGAGTATGAATAGTGAGGTACCTGGCCAATTCCCGCTGCTGCTCCGTGAGGTGGGGAAGCGGGGGCAGGGGGGGAGATGCCGCTGTTCCTTGCGCCGAGTCTGACAGGGGGTTGGTGGCGGTGATATGTGCTGTGCGTTTGCTCCGGGACTGTCCCTGGCGCACAGCACGATACGAGGTGCCTGGCCTATTCCCGCTCCTCTCCTCTGCCTAGCTGCAGCTCCGTGAGGTGGGGAGCGGGGGAAGGGGGGGGGGGATGTCGCGGTCAGTGTTTGTGTTGTAAATGCTTACTTCTTTGGCGGGGGGGATAAGGGGGGGTGGTAAGTAAAGGAGAGAGTCACTGTCTGTAGCTGGCTACCTGGCGCAGTGTTTTAGTACTCTACCTGGCGCAGTGTATACGTTCTCTACCTGGCGCAATGTTTTAGTGCTCTACCTGGCGCAAAGTGTATGTGTGCTCTACCTGGCGCAAAGTGTATATGTGCTCTTCCTGGCGCAAAGTGTATACGTGCTCTACCTGGCGCAGTGTTTTAGTGCTCTACCTGGTGCAAAGTGTATACGTGCTCTACCTGGCGCAAAGTGTATACATGCTCTACCTGGCGCAAAGTGTATACGTGCTCAACCTGGCGCAGTGTTTTAGTGCTCTACCTGGTGCAAAGTTTATACGTGCTCTACCTGGCGCAGTATTTTAGTGCTCTACCTGGTGCAAAGTGTATACGTGCTCTATCAGCTATTGGGGGGGGGGGGGGAGCAACTATGTGGTGTGTCCATAGCTGTCCCTGAGGGGGGGGGGGGGGGGAGGGAGGAGAGAGCGAGAGCGAGACGGAGATGGTGCTCTGCTGCCTGGCGGGTGGCGGGGCTGCTTGCTGTTGTCCCGCAGGCATGATGGTGGAGTGCGCTGTCTGCCGTAATGTGTACAATGGGTGCGCTGTCTGCCGTAATGTGTACAATGGGTGCGCTGTCTGCTGTAATGTGTAAAATGGGTGCGCTGTCTGCCGCAATGTGTAAATAGGGGACGCTGTCTGCCGTAATGTGTAAAAAGGGGATTTTTTTTTTACAGGTACCCCTATTGGATTCTACTGGACAAGTGGACGTGATTCTCGGCGTGGGATGTAGGTAAGTAATCTGTCTCTCATTTTTACAGGTACCCTTATTGGATTCTACTGGACAAGTGGACGTGATTCTCGGCGTGGGATGTAGGTAAGTATGTGTGAGTGTGTAAGTGTGTTTAAATAAAGTTTTACTTTCACGGTGTGTAAGTTGTGTTTTTATTTGGGTATTTCTTTTGTTGTGGAACTACAGGTACCAGCGGGCCCGTTATTTCCCCGCATGCTGGTACTTGTGGTTCTCCAAGTACCAGCATGCGGGGGAGGCTTGCTGGGACTTGTAGTTCCACAGCAAAAGACAATATTATTTTTATGTCATTTTGAAAGGCTATCAGCCTCCCATCCACCGCCTACGGATGGGGGGGACAGCCTTGGGCTTCACCCTGGCCCTTGGGTGGCTGGAGGGGGGACCCCTTGATTTAAGGGGTCCTTACTCCTCCAGTGTACCCCGGCCAGGGGTGACTAGTTGGGGGGGTAATGGCACGGCCGCAGGGACCAATATAAAAGTGTCCCCCGGCTGTGGCATTATCTCCCTGGCTAGTGGAGCCCGGTGCTGGTTTGAAAAATACGGGGGATACCTATGTCTTTTGTCCCCCGTATTTTTTAAACCAGGACCGGACGCAGAGCCCGGTGCTGGTTGTCTAAATATGGGGGAACCCTACTCATTTTTTCCTCTGTATTTTAACAACCAGGACTGGCTCAAAGAGCCCGAGGCTGGTTTTACATAGGCGGGGGGACCCCACGCAATTTTTTTTTTACTTTTAGCTATTTAAATACCAGCCACCCTGTAAAATCGTCCTATATATGACACTCCCCCACTCATCCCCTTATTTAAATGAGATAGTCAAAATCTCCCATAGCCAAAATCTCCAATAGCCAAAATCTCTTGCATAGTTAGACAAAATCTCTGGTAAAGTTAGTCAAAATCTCCTACTGCCAGTTCAAGGGAAATCTCTCAGTCAAAATCTCTCATAGTCAAAATCTCCCCGTGTGTATGCACCTTCACTGTACATTAAGCACTTATTGCAATCAAGTCAAGCAGATTGCAAAAAATAGACAGAGCAGGTAATTATGATGGTCACTGTCAGTATTAGTGGAAATGTGTGTCTTCTGGCAGTTGTTATATACAAACTGGCAGTTGGTCAGTCAATTTATTGGTCCATCATAGGTGCTGGTAAGGGAGGGGCTTATCTAGAAAAACAAAACGGGTTCCCACAGCACAGTGTAAAGGATCAGCAAATGCAATTTAAATCCTACATCAGGCCTGGCCAACCTGTGGCTCTCCAGATGTTGAGAAAGTACACATCCCAGCATGCCCTGTCACAGTTATAGCTTTCCCTAATAGCAAAACTGTGGCAAAGCATGATGGGACTTGTAGTTTTGCAACAGCTGGAGAGCCACAGGTTGGCAGGCCTGTCCTACATGATAACAGTAATGTAGAGATCTCAGTTACATACATTAGCATACATATGGTAATTCAACAGCTATGGCAACGCATCCCTGCTCTGTTGGTCCTACACTACATGAACTTGTTTTGTTTTCTTATCTTTTGACAGTTTTCACTGGCTCACCCAGAAAGTGGGCTCTAATGAGCTTCCAGTCTTTGCCACCTTACAAAGGAAGTTAGAGGTTAACCTGTGAAAGAGCCACATGATGACCACCAGTAATTAACCGCTTACAATACATTGACCATGCACAGACTCCAATCTTACATTGAACTGTGTGGGTATATAACTGGTGAAACTGAAGCGGTTGCAGTACTACTTAAGATATGTGTCACTGGAACTTTTACTATTTTGATTAGTTTCTGTGCACGCTGTTGAAAGAGGAGTGCGCTACTGCACAGACTCTAGTCTTCCTGTTCTCCTGGGAGACGTCATGCTTTATCCCAAGATGGCTGCCGAGATCACTACTACTTGAGACTATGTGGAGTGACATGGTGGGAGACAGAAGTTTTCTGTTTAGCTCTTTGAGCATCATGCAACGCTACCCATTTGCAGTATATACCCACTGGCTGGTGAGCTGTATGAAACCCCAATCTGCTCAAGCTATGCTCCAACATCAGTGTACATGTAACAGTGAGTATCACAGTAACAAGGGCTTAAAGTGATCCTGAAAGGGTGGTGGAACTCATTTACCTTGCCACCTAACCAGCCCCTCCCCCCTCCCCCTGCACCCTCACATTAATCAGAGCCAGGCCAGTGCTAGTGTTTTCAGCAACCCTCTGCAAACTATAAATTAGTGTCCTACTTCCTTTACTTTATAAAGGGGCTTTAATCTCACAAACAAGTAGTGTGGTCACACAATAGTACCCCTAATTCAGATTACACCACACAGTAGTACAATCTTATTCACATTACATTGCATGTAGTGCCCTTGATTCATATTACACCACATAGTAATGCCCCTTGTTTAGGTTACATCACTCAGTAGTGCCCTTTATACTCATTGTGCTACACAATGGTACCCTTTATACTACACGTTATGCCACACAGTAGTGCCCCTTATACACAATTCCCAAAGTAGTAGTGCACCTTACACATAATGTCCACAGTTGCAGTGACCTTTATACATAATGACCACAGAAGTACCGCTTATACATGAAATGCCCACAGTAGTAGTGCTACTTATACATAATGCCCACAATAGTAGTGCCCCTTACACATAATGCCCACAATAGTAGTGCCCCTTGCACATAAAGCCCACAATAATAGTGCCCCTTCCATATATTGACTACAGTATCGCCCCTTATACATATCTCTGCCTCTATCACTACAACATCTCACCGCCTGTGTCCCCCCACCTCTCCTGTCCCTCCAGCTCCCTCTCATCTTGCCTTCAGTGCTTGTGACAGCATGACATCACTTTCGCCATAGGACTTGAGGAGGGGATGAATACTGTCCAACAGACACAGAGTGTATGAGTACCAGGAGGGGTGGGCTGTAAATGGAGGAGGACCATGGAGCCACCAGGACCTGAGGAAGGGGGAGGTGGCTGCAGCTCATCAGTAACACTAGCGTCGCCTGCATCATCTATTAACGTAGATGATGGGGCAGTTTTTTTCAGTTGTAATTACTGTGCAGGGCAATGGAGGTGGTGGAACTAGTTCCCCCTACCATTACAGGTGGTGTAATGGTAGGGGGACAATGTCATCTCCCTCCTGTCCCCCCCCCCCCCCCCTTCCCTTTCCCCGACACACACACACACACTTTATCCCCAGGGCTACCTATCAATAAATCAACACAACTGGTTAAGTAACTGGGCAGTTCATAGTTTCAGTCATCAGCTGGGATGTGCCTATATAATTCTGCATTACCAACACCTGCACACATCATTTCCAACGCATGTTGTAAACTAAAATGATCACACTATGATATGTAGGCTAACACAACATTACTGAACAAAACTTAATGATATTTTATATCTTGTGATAATATAACTCTGGTCACATCTTATATACTCTAAAAGGTCTTTTTGCTCTATATATTAATATGACAACTGCAGAGTGATGCTGACTGGCAGCAGAGAAAGGACTCTCACTGCTTCACCAGCCAGTGTTGATGGAACTGCACATCGCATGTGAGACTCGATTTTGACTTGTACATAGAGCTCTTAGTAGTTGTTTCTACCATAAATTGCAGTTAAACATCTCCCATTTCTCCTGGTTTAATGTGAGAGTGCCAATTCTTACCTCTGCCAACCTTTAACTTTCAATGTTTATTTTTTCTGGAATTCAGACTTCTGATAAACTTCAATTAACAGAATAAGTGGAAAAGGGTTGCTAAAGCTGTTAGTCTGCATTGGCACAAAAGGAAATTGATGCATGGCTTTTAAACACACTGACAATTTACAGGTGCAAAAAAATGCAAGCCCCAACTTCAAGTCATCCATGACTTGTCACTTTTTATTTATATAATGGGCCAGGAGAGAAACAGATCCCCACACAGAATGTTATGCACACCAGTGCCTGCAGGAAAGTACTGGTTGAACTGTGATGCAAAACAAATGGACTTACAGACAGACTGGGGAATATGACATAACGTACACAGAAGGTGATAGGGTAACAAAATACACACAAAGTGAACAGAGAAGCCCAGAGGCTAAGGAACTGGGTATCTCCCTTGTATTAGAACTGCTCAGATGGGAAAAGCAAGATGTTGTGTTTTAATACATAGAGAACCCGAAATGCTGTTGCTAAGGGCAACAGCAAAACCCTAAAGGGTTACCAACGGGTGTGGCAGTAAACTCCTTGGTCAGAGATGGAATGATAGACACAAGGAGAGTCTCCACAATCCTAATTCTCACTTGCAGTGCACAGGTTCAGCTTACTGCCACTAAACTGACCCCTGACACCTAGCAAAGTGAGACAGGATTAGACAGGCAAGTCTTAGAATACAGCCGCAAACTTGCTAAGTTCACAGAGTAGTAACAGAACCCCAGCAAGCTAAACGACTGACTCCAGTCTTACTGCTAGGTCTGGATTGGCAGAGTGTAATACCAAATCCCCAGGCCTATTTGCAGTAAGCAACAAACAAATACAAAGCTACACAGTACTGGCTAACTTTCAGAAACTGACTAACCAACAAAGATTCAGCAGCATCTGCTTACCCTGAGAAGAGGCCTTATAAAGCAGGTGCTGTCCACGCCCCACTCAGACCTCACAGACTGTGAGCACAAAAACCAGCACCGGATCCCCTGCCATGCACAGAGCCTATAACCACTGCACAGCAAAAGACCCGAACCGGAGTATCAGCTGCGCTCAGGTCACTCCGCTAGCACTTGTCTCCCGGTTGCCATGACGACGTGGCAGCACAGGGCAGGAGACCCTAACAGTACCCCCCCTCTGACGAGGGGTCAAAGAACCCCTACCACCGGGTTTATCAGTCTGGGGGCATGAAGATCACAACTGCGCACCCACGACCGCTCCTCCGGGCCATAACCCTTCCAGTGCACCAAAAATGACAGCCGACCCCGAACCACCTTGGAGTCAAGAATCCTTTCAACAACAAACTCCCTCTCGCCACGTATCAGAAGAGGGGAAGGTCTTCCACTGGAAGAAGGATTACTAATCGCCCGTTTTAAAAGGGAACAATGAAATGTTTTATTGATACCCAAAGAACGGGGCAGATCTAACTGAAATGCCACCGGATTGATAACCCTGGTGATCTTATAAGGGCCGATGAACCGGGGGCCTAACTTATGAGATGGCTGTCTCAACTTCAAATTCTTGGTAGACAACCAGACGAAGTCTCCTAATTTGAAGCTGCAGGGTCTTTTCCGCTTATCAAAAACCCTTTTGGTCACTAATGACACAGACACAAGGGCTTTCTTCACTTTCCGCCAAATACCTCTAAGGACCGAAACCACAGAGGAACCACCAGGCGTGGAGTCCAGGGGGTCAAAAGAATTGGCCTTAGGATGATGCCCATACACACAAAGGAAGGGAGAGATCCCTGTAGCAGAGTGAGCCGCGTTGTTATAGGCAAACTCCGCCATGGACAGATGAGCAACCCAGTCAGTCTGACACTTGGAGACATAACACCTGAGGAACTGCTCCAAGGACTGGTTCACCCTTTCAGTCTGCCCATTAGACTGCGGATGGTAGCCCGATGACAAGCTGACAGAAATCTGGAGATCGGAACAAAATGCCCTCCAGAATTTGGCCACAAACTGGGATCCGCGGTCAGAGACCACATCAAGTGGCAACCCGTGGAGACGCACAACATGCAGCATAAATAATTCAGACAGGCGTCTGGCCGATGGCAGCCCAACCAGTGGAACGAAGTGCGCCATCTTCGAAAACCTGTCAACGACAACCCAGATGGCTGTCATCCCCGAGGATTTGGGCAAGTCCACCACAAAATCCATTGAAATGTGGGTCCATGGCTTAGATGGGATAGAGAGTGGATGTAATGGGCCAACAGGAACCCCTCTAGGAGTCTTATTTCGGGCACAGATGTCACATGCCCGAACCCACTGATCCACATCCTTAGCCACCGAGGGCCACCACACCGCCCTAGATAGCAACTCCCGAGTTCTGGCAATACCCGGGTGACCTGCAGACTTCTTGGCATGGAATTCCAGGAACACTCGCTGTCTTAACCTAGGAGGCACAAACAAAAGACCTACCGGAAGGTCTGGAGGAGCCTGCTCCTGTGCTCTAAGGACTAATGATAAGAGGTCCTGGGTAATGCCCACTTTAATACATGATGGGGAAACAATGGGCAACGGCTCCTCGGTGGTCTCCTGGATTGGAGCAAAACTCCGCGAGAGCGCATCAGCCTTGATGTTTTTTGACCCAGGGCGATATGTTATCAAAAAATTAAAGCAAGCAAAAAACAAAGCCCATCGTGCCTGCCTGGCATTGAGACGCTTCGCTGACTCTAAATATGCCAGATTCTTATGGTCAGTGAGAATTGAGACCACAAACTTAGCCCCCTCAAGCCAGTGTCTCCACTCCTCGAGTGCATCCTTAATAGCCAACAATTCCCGGTTACCCACGTCATAATTCATCTCGGCAGGCGAAAATTTACGGGAAAAGTAAGCACAGGGATGAAGGCGATTATCAGACACTCCCATCTGAGAAAGCACTGCCCCAATACCCATCTCAGAGGCATCCACCTCCACCACAAAAGGACGCTCTGGATCTGGGTGTCGCAGCACCTTGGCCGAAACAAATGCCCTTTTGAGACTGGCAAAAGCCGCTTTAGCCTCACAAGACCAGTGAGCAACATCCGCCCCTTTCTTAGTGAGTGCCACCAAGGGCGCCACTATAGACGAAAATCCAGCGATAAATCGTCTATAAAAATTCGCAAAGCCCAGGAAACGCTGAAGCGCCTTCAAACTAGTGGGCTGCACCCAATCCAGGACTGCCTGTACCTTGGAACCCTCCATTTGGAAACCTTCTGGGGAGATAATATATCCTTGAAATGCGATTTGCTGAACTTCAAATTCGCACTTCTCCAGCTTCGCCCCAAGCCGGTGGTCTCTGAGTTTCTGGAGGACTAAGCGTACATGCTTCCGATGTTCCTCCAGGGAATGGGAGAAGATTAGGATGTCATCTAAGTATACAACTAAGAATCTATCCAAATATTCCCTGAGCACATCATTCATGAAATCCTGGAAGACTGCCGGGGCATTACAGAGCCCAAAAGGCATCACCAAATATTCATAATGCCCTGAGTGGGTATTAAAGGCAGTCTTCCATTCATCCCCCTCTCTTATTCGGATTAGATTGTACGCACCGCGTAGGTCAATCTTAGAAAAAATGGTGGCAGTACGAAGCTGGTCAAACAAGACCGAAATGAGAGGCAGTGGGTATGAGTTTTTAATCGTGATACGGTTCAATTCCCTGAAGTCGATGCAGGGTCGCAACGAACCGTCCTTTTTACCCACGAAGAAGAACCCCGACCCAACTGGAGACTGTGAAGGTCTGATAAATCCCTTAGCCAAGTTCTCCTGAATGTACTCTGCCATAGCCTGAGTCTCAGGACGTGACAGGGAGTACAACCTGCTCTTGGGAAGCTTAGCATTTGGCAACAAATCAATGGCACAGTCATAGGGGCGATGGGGAGGTAGTACCTCTGCAACTTTTTTGGAGAACACGTCCGCAAAATCTGCATAACACCCTGGCAATCCTGGCAAACTTAGCTGCGAGAGCCTGACTGGAAGGCTCAAGCAACTCCTGAAACAATCAGTACCCCAACTAAGAATCTCCCCAGAGACCCAGTCAAATTGAGGATTGTGGGCCCTTAACCAGGGTAACCCCAACACCAATGGGGCAAAAGTACAGACAGTCACATAAAAGGACAATTTTTCAGAGTGTGTGGCTCCAATAAACAAAGAAATCTGGCTAGTGCAAGAGGTAATTTTACCTTGGGATAATGGTTCCCCGTTTAACCCACAAATCTCAATTTCCGATGCCAAGGGTACTAAGGGAACAGAGTGTTTCAGGGCGAATTGGCGGTCCATAAAAACCCCGTCAGCCCCAACTGTCTTGACAGTTTGACCGAGGATCTTCAAGGTCACCGGAATGATAAAAGTCTACTTGGGAAATTCTGACTTCTGGCCTGACAGGATATTTCCCATCACCCTCAGGCCCTGAAGTTTTCCGGCTTTTCTGGGCATGATACTACCACATGACCTTTATTCCCACAGTACAAACACAACCCCTGCTGTCTCCTCCGCGTCTTCTCACGCGAGGAGAGGTGGGTAGCCCCAATCTGCATAGGCTCCTCGGAAAATTCCTCAGAGTCTGAGGATCCCTTGGGAAGGAAGGAAATCTCAGTCTCCCTTTCAAGCCTACGCTCTCTCAGCCGTCTATCCACCCGGATGGATAACTGCATGAGCTGATCCAAGCTATCAGGCAAGGGATATTGTACCAGTTGGTCCTTTATCTGGTTAGAAAGACCTCTTCGGTACTGGTGTCTCAGGGCTGGGTCATTCCACTGGGTATCATGGGCCAACCTCCGAAACTCCGTACAGTAAACCTCAACTGGCCTCCGCCCTTGCTTAAGGATCGAAATCTGAGCCTCGGCTGAGGCCGTCTTGTCAGGGTCATCATACAACATGCCCAGTGCCGTAAAAAAAGCATCAACACTTTTAAGCGACGGACAGTCAGGCTGCAACCCATATGCCCAGACCTGTGGGTCTCCTTGTAGCAAGGAAATCACTATGCCCACCCGCTGAATCTCCGACCCAGAAGACTGAGGCCTAAGCCGGAAGTATAGCTTGCAGCTCTCCTTGAAACAAAAGAACTGCGAGCGATCTCCAGAAAAACGATCCGGGAGATTTACTTTCGGCTCCTTAACCCCTGCAGGTGCTGCTGCTGCGGGAGCTCCGCCAGCAGCCTGGGAGGTGTGCATTTTAATGGACAAATCATTAAATTGTCGAGTCAGGACCTGCACCTGATCGACCACCTGTTGCAACGTATTTTGAGGGGTATGCTCCATATTCCCACAAAATTTCAACAGGAGTATTAGGCTGCTGAATATGTTATGCACACCAGTGCCTGCAGGAAAGTACTGGTGTTTGAACTGTTATGCAAAACAAATGGACTTACAGACAGACTGGGGAATATGACATAATGTACACAGAAGGTGATAGGGTAACAAAATACACACAAAGTGAACAGAGAAGCCCAGAGGCTAAGGAACTGGGTATCTCCCTTGTATTAGAACTGCTCAGATGGGAAAAGCAAGATGTTGTGTTTTAATACGTAGAGAACCCGAAATGCTGTTGCTAAGGGCAACAGCAAAACCCTAAAGGGTTACCAACGGGTGTGGCAGTAAACTCCTTGGTCAGAGATGGAATGATAGACACAAGGAGAGTCTCCACAATCCTAATTCTCACTTGCAGTGCACAGGTTCAGCTTACTGCCACTAAACTGACCCCTGACACCTAGCAAAGTGAGACAGGATTAGACAGGCAAGTCTTAGAATACAGCCGCAAACTTGCTAAGTTCACAGAGTAGTAACAGAACCCCAGCAAGCTAAACGACTAACTCCAGTCTTACTGCTAGGTCTGGATTGGCAGAGTGTAATACCAAATCCCCAGGCCTATTTGCAGTAAGCAACAAACAAATACAAAGCTACACAGTACTGGCTAACTTTCAGAAACTGACTAACCAACAAAGATTCAGCAGCATCTGCTTACCCTGAGAAGAGGCCTTATAAAGCAGGTGCTGTCCACGCCCCACTCAGACCTCACAGACTGTGAGCACAAAAACCAGCACCGGATCCCCTGCCATGCACAGAGCCTATAACCACTGCACAGCAAAAGACCCGAACCGGAGTATCAGCTGCGCTCAGGTCACTCCGCTAGCACTTGTCTCCCGGTTGCCATGACGACGTGGCAGCACAGGGCAGGAGACCCTAACACAGAACACTGCACTGCTTAAAATGAAAACAGTGTCTGCAGCTATAAACAGAAATATTTTTTTTAGACCACTAAAAGGAGAACTTAGCTCAATGCACATTTTCCTCTAAACCCCAAACCACCCACTGTCACCACTCTAGTGGTCACATGGTTCAGGAGATAATCACTACAGCAGAAGCCAAACGGTAATTTTTGCCTGCCTGACAGATAGAGGGTGTTTAAAAGTAAAAAGAATACATAGGACAATTGTCAATCTTGTGATATTTATTTATGAGCAGTAACTTGGATAAGGAACTCTTTTGATACACATTCAGGAGCAAATATGAGCTTGCGGGTGAAGTGCTCACTATTTCTGCAGCGGGATACACTGGGATTCCACAGGGAATACATTGGGGTGTAGAGTTGGATCTTGATCCGAGGCACCAACAGGCTTTTTGACTGTTCCCAGGATGCACTGCACAGCCTCCTCTATAACCTCGCCTCCGGGCACTGGAGTTCAGTTTGTAAGTTGGTGACATTCTGTGCTGCGGCTCCATCACCTCCCCAGCAGCACTGCATACTCCCACGGCCGGGTTCCCAGGTACTTGTAGCGGAGGCGCACCGGCCTTCAGGCACACCACCGCTGATGCTCTCCTGGATCACGTGACTGCACATCAGGGAGGAGGTAAGAGGGTCCCCCAGGTGGGACCCACCGGTAAATTGCGGTCCCAGGAGACGGACCGCGCCACTGGCGTGGACACTGTACTGCACAGTAAATTGCAGTATCCAACAGGGCAGGGAGCACAGGTCGGATTTACTAAAATTTATTTTACATAGGCTCCACAGTACCTCGGTGGTGAGGACCAGCATAGGGGATAAGGCGCTGACCTGTAGCCCCTCCCTCAGCTCTGGGAGCCATCTACTGGTGGTGTTCCCGCCCTGGAGCTGCATTTCACTCTCCCTCACTCCCTGACAGAGATTTTGGCGCCATCTTTACACAAGTAGCTGGGCTGATCTCCGGGACTGCAGGGCACTGTCTCCTCCGTAAAGCCACCTGTCTCATCAGCTCTGTGCATTTACAGGCACTTAAGTATTCTACATGTCATTTTAGACAGTGTACTGCTACCTGAATATTTAGTACAAGTATTCTGTGATATACATCCAATATCTACTGTGCATTGTTATATCTATATACATACATATCTATATGTAATTTTACTAGTCCAGTGCAGTTTTATTGTTTATCTGTAATAACTTCTGCATTGTACCTGTGACTGAGTGTGCCTGTAGCTGCTGTGTGGATTTCATTCTTGTGTATCACACTTCTTGCTATCACTATATTCTGTACCCTGGGGGGCTAGGTGCGTCAGGGTCTCATATATATATATATATATATATATATATATATATATATATATATATATATATATATATATATATATATAGTGACACACAGTATATACTGTTTGGGGTTTTTTACTGTGTATTTCAGTCACCTCATACTGCTTTAATCCTTCGTTTGTGCCCTGTATTTACTGTCACATAAATCAAGGGGTTAGTAGCAGGTATTGTGTTTGTCTGGCTATATTGTACTGTTACGCTCTAAGGCTACATTCCCTATAATGTCTGCCACACAGGGCGGGAAATCCACGGACACTTCTGCATCTTGCAGTGCTGCCACCAAGGATTTACCTAAGGGGGATGATGGTTCAGGCACTTGGTGCCATACATCTCCCAGTCAGCCTGCTGCAATTGTGGCCAATCAGGAACAACCTTGGGCAGCGTTCTCATGTATGCTGAATACACTTGTGACACATCTTACGCCCCCTGAGGGACCTCCTGTGCCATTGCAGCCACATATTGTCCCTGTAGTTAATCCGCCATGGGTGGATACTCTGTCTACCCAGTTACAACAATTAAATCAATCTTTGGTTAGACAAAAGTCTACCCCACGCCCCTCTGGAGTCAAGGGGTCATCTAAGCGGGCCATTTCTTCCTAACAATCCACTAATATTTTGGATAATTCTTCTAAAGAGGATGGGGAATATACTGATCCATCAGACACTGATACAGTCACTTCTGATGAGGAATCTACAACCCAGGATGATGTTCCTGGCCTAGTGGAGGCTATTAAGCTGATTCTCCAAATTGATGATATCGATCCCAGTACTGCGTCTGAGAAACCTGATAAGTTCCAATGTCAGAAGGTTACTAAAGTAGTCTTACCACATTCTGACCATTTAATTGACATACGTCAGGAATCCAGGTCGTTTCCAAGAAATACATTTTCCCTGTCTAAAAAGATGCTGGCTCGTTATCCTATCCCTACGGAGTTGAGTTACAAGTGGGAAACTCCACCGCCGGTGGACTCTCATGTCGCCCTTCTTGTGGTGTCATCTACTCTGCCTGTCATCACTGTCACCTCACTGAAGGAACCGACAGATAAGCGCGTGGAGGGATGCCTGAAGTCTATTTACTCTCTTATTGGTGCTGTACATAGACCCACTATAGCAGCCTCCTGGGCCGCGAAAGGAATTGAAGCATGGGTTCAGGCAATTGAGGATGAGCTGCCTCAGGATATTTCTGACACTGTCAGACATTATCTGTCTCATATTACCACCGCCTCCCACTATATTCAGGAGGCAGCCTCTGAGGCAGGTGTAATGGCAGCCAAAGCGTCTACTATGTCTATACTGGCTCGCCAAATTCTGTGGTTCAGTTCCTGGAAGGTGGACCTATCCTCAAAAAAGACCTTGGAGGTGCTCCCTTTCAAGAAAGATATCCTTTTTGGGGGAATCTGAATAAGATTGTGACTGACTTGGCAACTGCTAAGACTGCGTTTCTCCCAAGTACTAATCCTTCTGCACTGAAGGCAAAGAGTACCACTTTTCATTCCTTTTGTCCTCCAGGGAAGGTAAAGGGTCAGGCGTACCCGATACAGGTTCGTACTTCCAAATCCACTAAGCCCAAACCTAAACAATACTGGGCCGCCAGTCAGCCTGCTTCCAAACAAGACAAGCCTGCTGCATGATGGGGTGGGCCTCCTCCTGAGGGACCCAGGCCTGGTTAAAGACCACTGGGCATTTAGACCCAGACATATATGTAATTATTTATGGGGTGGGTGTGGGGTGCGGTGGCCCCTGTGTCGGCATGGCTGGGCGGCTTCAGGTCGGCACACCCTAACACTTTATTAACACTCATGATTTTCCCTATCACTTTGTATATATTTTTGTTTTTTAATCACACTTCACTTATATAGCACTTCTGTGCTTCTTATTAACCCTTATTCATTTTCAAAACAAACAGGAGTGGCACTGCGCTATAGATCAGGAATAGGTTAAAACTGTCAGTGCTGCTGCAGGAAGTGGGGCTACTACCAAGCTCCACTAAAATGTAAACACAGAAAACACAAAATCTTCCCCAGCGCACAGTACAGTATATAAGGGGAAAACTGTCAAACAATTTCTCCACTTCCCTCAATCCTTTATTAAGTATTTAAAAAAACAAAAACTAAAAATCCGGTTCATTCAATCTTTTATTTCATATGAATGGTAAAGAAAATGTCATTATCTAAAAGACAATATGATGATTAAATTAAAATGACTGCCTATTACCGGTAAACAAAACCACCACAAATACAAACATATAACATATAAAACAGGATATATAGAGTGGTAATTCACTATGCCCCACTGCACTTTAGTCGTCTCCAGTGCAAGGGTTGAAAAAGGATAATCCTGAATAGACTGGATGCGCTGATCTGCGTCTTACTCCCTCTATAGTGTTAAAGTCAGTGACTGCAGTTACTATTCCGTGCAGGGTCCTTATAGGGAAACACACTATCAATAGTGCAGACCGTGCTAATGGCAACCGTACTTCTCCCAGTTCAAAAGGCACGTCCCTTTAAACACTGTACCTATGCTGGATGAAGGAGATCCTTTATTGGTAAAGAGTTACCTTATACTAATGTCCCAGGACTGTTCTTTAAAGCGAGAACGTTCCCTGGCTATCCGGTCCTCAGCACTGGTGAGAGGGGGAACAGAGTCCGCCGGCGGAAGTCCCGTACACGCTGCTTGTAGCGCTACTCAGCGTGCTCGGGATCGATGATCTCTGGAATTGACGCGTTTCTCCTGCGTCAGGCTTCGTCAGGAATACAGAGTGATCGCTCCATCTCCCCTCATCAGTTATATAGGACGTCGGGCCGCACTTTCCTTTTCCTATATGCGTTCCAAGTGCGTTCCAAACCCGGTCTTCCTCTTCCTATAACCATTCCAAGTGCGTTCCACTACATAATACACTTCCTGCTCCACACAGGTATACCCCTACTTTCTTTTTAATGTTTCACTCTATGTACTCTCGAACAATACAAAAATACCACCACCACAAGTAACAACAACAGTGATCCTAATACTAAAAAGGCTAAGTCGATAATCATCACTACAATACAGTAATTAATATATAAAAAAAGGGGGGAGGGGTAGTATTTATCAATACAGTATTTTAAAAGGCAATATTTTCTTTAAAAAAAAAAAACGTTATTTAAAAAAGGTGGGGAAAAAGTTGTCTGTCCGCACAAAAAAAAGGTACTAGACTATGAGTAAATTCTTCTATATGCATCATTATTCGTCCAGTTTATAGTTTAAAACTGTTGCCTATACCCTAAAAGAACCATATGCTCTCAATATTTAACTACATATAAAAGAACCTTTAAGAACTTCTATTTACAATATATTAGTATAGTACTTCATATCTCTATAACACTCCTACTCATAAAAAAGGCATTAGGTCAAAATCAATATTCAGTCCCCTGGGCATGAGAGTACCCAGTTGATAAATCAATTTTGTTTCTTCTCTAATCAGATATTCCTCTACACGCCCCCCTCTCCACGGTACTGAAGCTTTCTTTAAACCTACAAACTTTAGCACATACGGATTGCCTTGATGTTTCTCTGAGAAATGGGCAGGTACGCTATGATCCTTCCTATTTTTTATGTTGCACAGGTGTTCCTGTACCCTTACATGCAACTTACGCTTCGTCTGGCCTATATATTGTAGCCCACATGGGCAGGATAACAAATAAATAACACCAGTACTGTTACAATTCAGACGTTCTCTAATCTTAAATTCTGTACCATTCGAGGCTGATACTACCATTTCAACAATCTTAACCGAATTTAATCTAGTTTTTTGGCAGGCCGTACAGACACCACATCTAGAAAAACCCACTTTACCTCCCTCCTTGAGTCTTATTCCAACTTTTGAATCACTTCTAACTAAAGTGGACTTAAGAGTGGGCGCCCTCCTATAGATTATACGTGGTTTCTCGGGGAGTAGTCCTTTCAAAACCTCATCGGATAATAAAATATGCCAGTGTTTACGGACACTCTCTTCTATCTTATTGTTTTGTGCTGAGAATGTAGTGATGAATAGTACATCCTCCTTCTGATCCAAAACCTTTTTTTGCTTATATTTAAGAAGTTCTGACCGATCTATATCCTTTATCTGGTTCCTCACTTCTATTAGTTGACCTTTATCAAAATTCTTCTCTTCAAAGTTTTTCATAAGTTCTTCCACCTGTACATCAAAATCTACCTTTTTGGAACAGTTACGCTTCAAACGTTTCATTTGGCCTCCCGGAATATTCTGAATCCACCTTTTATGGTGATTACTCCTTGCGTTCAAGTAACTGTTTATATCCGTAGGTTTTATATATGTCTTTGTCTCTAATTTATTATTTTCTACATAGACCGTGAGATCGAGGAAGTTGATTGTCTCTTCACTTATTATACTCGTGAACTCCAAATTTACTTCGTTATTATTTATCTCTTGTATGAAATTTTCAAGTTCATTTCGTTCTCCTCGCCATACAATAATAATATCATCGATATATCTACCCCAAAGATATATCTTATCTTTGAACTTCTCATTCTGCCATATGTTCATCATTTCCCACTCCGCTAGAAACAGGTTGGCGTACGAGGGTGCAAATCTCGTACCCATAGCTGTACCAGTACATTGTGCATAAAAAGTGTCTTTATAAAAAAAGAAATTGTGATCAAGAATGAACTTAATAGAATCCATAATGAAATCTACTTGTTCCTGTCTAAAAATACCATCTTCCATAATCCTATTTCTAACATATTGGCAGCTAATTTCATGTTGGATGCAGGTATAAAGTGCTTTTATGTCACACGTCGCCAGGAGAAATCCTTTCTCCCAATTGTATCTCTTGTAGCATATTCAAAACCTGGGTCGTATCTTTTATATATCCCTTTTGTTTTGTGACTATCGGTTGTAGGAATTTGTCTACATATCCAGACAGATTCGCCGTCAAAGACCCCACCCCTGCCACAATTGGGCGGCCTGGGGGATCCTTATTATTCTTATGGATTTTGGGGAGATGGTAAAAAACCGGGATATTAGGATTCTTTATATTTAGGAATTCAAATTCTAGTTTGTTAAGGATGCCTTTATTTCTTCCCTTCCTCAATAGAACCCCCAACTCTTCCATTTATTTTAATGTTGGATCTTTTTTTAGAGGTAAATATGTTGAATTATCCCCACGTTGTTTCAAAGCTTCTTTATCATATTTCTCTCGGTCTTGCACAACAATATCCCCCCCCCCCCCTTATCTGCTGGTTTAATAATAATTTCATCTCTGTTTTTTAGTGCTTGGAGGGCCAATCTTTCTTTCTTTGTAAAATTACTTCTCCTTGTAGGGATTTTTGCATCAATATTTTCGATATCGTCCTCAACCAACTTCTGAAACGTCTTGATCTGGGCACTTTTACAGTGCTGGGGATAAAAAGATGATTTCTGTCGTAATGCTGTGTGTACATACTGATCTTCTGGCGGATCCTCTCTCTTTGTTGTATTTTGATCATTATTATTGAAAAAAATCTTTAAAGTTAATTTACGAATAAACTTATGCAGATCGATAAAGGTATCAAATCTGTCTAATCTATTCGAAGGGGCATATTTCAATCCTTTACTAAGTGTCCTCAATTAAATTTCGCTAAGTTTATGACTACTCAAGTTGAAGATGCCTTTTTGTTCCGGCTCCTTTGTTCTTTTCTCCTTTTGGTTTTGTTGTTGCTGTTGGACTTTACGGCCCCCCCGTCTTCCTCGCTTGAATTTGAACTGTGGGTTCCTCTTTTCCTTTTCCCCTTCTCCTTTCTGTTGTTCATCTTCTTTTTGGGGATGGCTCCTAGGTCCATATTTTGATTTCCATTGTATGCCAGTTCTAAAAAAGCATCCATGTAACCCTCGGCTTCGTCTTCCTCACTTTCTTCCAACCCTAATCCATGTGTAGCATCATTTCTTTGCACTAATGTGGACAATTTTTCACTAATCCGATTGACCAAATTCCTCGCAAGAGTGAGAGATTCTTCTTCCCCATCTCTCCTTCCTTTATTGAAACTATTAATGAGATCTCTATTAGTGGGGTACCGTTGATTTCCTACACGTCTATTGGAGGGTGATCTTCTCCTATACCGTTCTTCGTCTCCGCCTCTTATCCTGTAACGTTCTTCATCTCTTTCCTTCGTCATCTTCGATCCACCCTTCTGTGTGCTCCAATTAGTTGCTTTTTCTTTCAAATTCTGTCCAGATATTGTTTTTCCAAAATCATCCCTATGGGTATCTCTTTTCTGATCATAGGATGGTATATGTTTTCTTTCCCTATACTGGGTTATTCTGGAATTTTGATTCCGCATATCATATCTGTGGGGATAATCGTAATAGTTCTCCCTTATTCGGTATCTTTCTTCCCTCTGGTAGTTATTCGGTTTAGGTATTCTATCTGGTCTCCAATTTCTATAGTCCCTTTCATAATCTTCAGTATCCCTAATGAACTTTCTTTTCTTTTGGTCTATTATGTCCATTTCCATTCTCTTTAGTTTACTTTCCGTAAGGGTCTCTAATTTTATGAAATCTTCCAGTTCATTCAAAGGTTCTAGCCGCTTTCTTATACTAGTAATATCTCTCTCAATTGTCTGTAGGGATACCCTTCTGTCCTCTACGATTAATCTAATAAGCTTATAGGAACAATCATCCAGAGCCTTATTCCATTTACCTATAAAGCTCTCATCTGTGGAGTGGAATGTCGGTTTCTTGATTATTCTTAACCCTCTCGGTATCGTATCATGTTCCATATATTTTGTTAGAGTTGTACTCTCCCACCATTGTTTCATTTCACTTGTTTCTAGTTTCTCTAGAGATAGATAGAGTTCACAAAATGTTTCTTCCATTACTGGAGTATCCCTAGACAGTGTCTTTTTCCCTTTAATAGGGAATGCATCCAAAAATTTCGATCTCTCCTCTTTCCTAGAGGCCATTATGCTATAGTATAATTGGATATAATAAATATTAATGCAAAGCCTAAACCTATTCTTTAACTGAAGCTGCTGTGCCTTGGTAGTATGTCGGTGCACCAAAACAAACAGGAGTGGCACTGCGCTATAGATCAGGAATAGGTTAAAACTGTTAGTGCTGCTGCAGGAAGTGGGGCTACTACCAAGCTCCACTAAAATGTAAACACAGAAAACACAAAATCTTCCCCAGCGCACAGTACAGTATATAAGTGGAAAACTGTCAAACAATTTCTCCACTTCCCTCAATCCTTTATTAAGTATTTAAAAAAACAAAAACTAAAAATCCGGTTCATTCAATCTTTTATTTCATATGAATGGTAAAGAAAATGTCATTATCTAAAAGACAATATGATGATTAAATTAAAATGACTGCCTATTACCGGTAAACAAAACCACCACAAATACAAACATATAACATATAAAACAGGATATATAGAGTGGTAATTCACTATGCCCCACTGCACTTTAGTCGTCTCCAGTGCAAGGGTTGAAAAAGGATAATCCTGAATAGACTGGATGCGCTGATCTGCGTCTTACTCCCTCTATAGTGTTAAAGTCAGTGACTGCAGTTACTATTCCGTGCAGGGTCCTTATAGGGAAACACACTATCAATAGTGCAGACCGTGCTAATGGCAACCGTACTTCTCCCAGTTCATAAGGCATGTCCCTTTAAACACTGTACCTATGCTGGATGAAGGAGATCCTTTGTTGGTAAAGAGTTACCTTATACTAATGTCCCAGGACTGTTCTTTAAAGCGAGAACGCTCTCTGGCTATCCGGCCCTCAGCACTGGTGAGAGGGGGAACAGAATCCGCCGGCGGAAGTCCCGTACACGCTGCTTGTAGCGCTACTCAGCGTGCTCGGGATCGATTATCTCTGGAATCGACGCGTTTCGCCTGCGTCAGGCTTCGTCAGGAATACAGAGTGATCGCTCCATCTCCCCTCATCAGTTATATAGGACGCCGGGCCGCACTTTCCTTTTCCTATATGCGTTCCAAGTGTGTTCCAAACCCGGTCTTCCTCTTCCTATAACCATTCCAAGTGTGTTCCACTACATAATACACTTCCTGCTCCACACAGGTATACCCCTACTTTCTTTTTAATGTTTCACTCTATGTACTCTCGAACAATACAAAAATACCACCACCACAAGTAACAACAACAGTGATCCTAATACTAAAAAGGCTAAGTCGATATTCATCACTACAATACAGTAATTAATATATAAATAAAGGGGGGAGGGGTAGTATTTATCAGATGCTGTAGGAGCCATTATCATGTGGCCTTATACTGGGCATTTAGACCCAGACATATATGTAATTATTTATGGGGTGGGTGTGGGGTGCCGTGGCCCCTGTGTCGGTATGGCTGGGCGGCTTCAGGTCGGCACACCCTAACACTTTATTAACACTCATGATTTTCCCTACCACTTTGTATATATTTTAGTTTTTTAATCACACCACTTATATAGCACTTCTGTGCTTCTTATTAACCCTTATTCATTTTCACCTGTGTGCTGACCTGGGGTAGCCGACCTGGGCCGGCATGATGGGGTCCTGCACCCCGGACCCATACCTAGTATTAGGGACCCCCAGTGACGGAGAAGCCTTGTCGATCGGCCTGGGGGCTTAACCCTATATCTGCAGATATATACGCAACTAAGATCTCCGTATTATCTGATTATTATGTAGTATTATTACTCACTCACTCAGTGTGCATTAGGGAACACAAATAGTTTTTTCTTACACAGAATTACCCCTCCCTTTTAGCACCTGATTGATATTACATCTGATTGAGCAGCTTTCCAATATTTGTGCATTGTACACAGTATATACTGTTTGGGGTTTTTTACTGTGTATTTCAGTCACCTCATACTGCTTTAATCCTTCGTTTGTGCCCTGTATTTACTGTCACATAAATCAAGGGGTTAGTAGCAGGTATTGTGTTTGTCTGGCTATATTGTACTGTAAAGGGGGTTACTCACGGGAGAGATGTGTGCTGAGCGATCTTAACACAGACCGCTCAGCACACATCTCTCACCCCGCTCAGCACAGCGCGATGTGCTGAGCGAGGGGGAAAGCCGACGGGGGGCCGCTCACTTCACACAACGGTGAAGTGAGCGACCCGCTAGATTGAGCCTGCATGCAGCTCAATCTAGCATCGGCGATAGCGATGCGCGGGGCCGCGCATTGCTATCGCTGGAGGGCATACACACGGCAGATCCGTGCTTAAAATCTAAGCAATCTAGCAAGATTGCTTAGATTTTAAGCACGGATCTCTCCGTGTGTACCCCCCTTTACGCTCTAAGGCTACATTCCCTATAATGTCTGCCACACAGGGTGGTAAATCCGCGGACACTTCTGCATCATGTAGTGCTGGCACCAAGGATTTACCTAAGGGGGATGATGGTTCAGGCACTTGGTGCCATACATCTCCCAGTCAGCCTGCGGCAATTGTGGCCAATCAGGAACAACCTTGGGCAGCGTTCTCATGTATGCTGAATACACTTGTGACACATCTTACGCCCCCTGTGGGACCTCCTGTGCCATTGCAGCCACATATTGTCCCTGTAGTTAATCCGCCATGGGTGGATACTCTGTCTACCCAGTTACAACAATTAAATCAATCTTTGGTTAGACAAAAGTCTACCCCACGCCCCTCTGGAGTCAAGGAGTCATCTAAGCGGGCCATTTCTTCCTCACAATCCACTAATATTTTGGATAATTCTTCTGATGAGGATGGGGAATATACTGATCCATCAGACACTGATACAGTCACTTCTGATGAGGAATCTACAACCCAGGATGATGTTCCTGGCCTAGTGGAGGCTATTAAGCTGATTCCCCAAATAGATGATGAGATTGAGCCTACTACTGCGTCTTAGAAACCTGATAAGTTCCAATGTCAGAAGGTTACTAAAGTAGTCTTACCACATTCTGGCCATTTAATTGACATACGTCAGGAATCCAGGTCGTCTCCAAGAAATACATTTTCCCTGTCTAAAAAGATGCTGGCTCGTTATCCTATCCCTACGGAGTTGAGTAACAAGTGGGAAACTCCACCGCCGGTGGACTCTCATGTCGCCCTTCTTGTGGTGTCATCTACTCTGCCTGTCATCACTGTCACCTCACTGAAGGAACCGACAGATAAGCGCGTGGAGGGATGCCTGAAGTCTATTTACTCTCTTATCGGTGCTGTACATAGACCCACTATAGCAGCCTCCTGGGCCGCGAAAGGAATTGAAGCATGGGTTCAGGCAATTGAGGATGAGCTGCCTCAGGATATTTCTGACACTGCCAGACATTATCTGTCTCATATTTCCACCGCCTCCCACTATATTCAGGAGGCAGCCTCTGAGGCAGGTGTAATGGCAGCCAAAGCGTCTACTATGTCTATACTGGCTCGCCAAATTCTGTGGTTCAGTTCCTGGAAGGTGGACCTAGACTCAAAAAAGACCTTGGAGGTGCTCCCTTTCAAGGGAGATATCCTTTTTGGGGGAATCTGAATAAGATTGTGACTGACTTGGCAACTGCTAAGACTGCGTTTCTCCCAAGTACTAATCCTTCTGCACTGAAGGCAAAGAGTACCACTTTTCATTCCTTTTGTCCTCCAGGGAAGGTAAAGGGTCAGGAGTACCCGATACAGGTTCGTACTTCCAAATCCACTAAGCCCAAACCTAAACAATACTGGGCCGCCAGTCAGCCTGCTTCCAAACAAGACAAGCCTGCTGCATGATGGGGTGGGCCTCCCCCTGAGGGACCCAGGCCTGGTTAAAGACCACTGGGCATTTAGACCCAGACATATATGTAATTATTTATGGGGTGGGTGTGGGGTGCGGTGGCCCCTGTGTCGGCATGGCTGGGCGGCTTCAGGTCGGCACACCCTAACACTTTATTAACACTCATGATTTTCCCTACCACTTTGTATATATTTTTGTTTTTTAATCACACTTCACTTATATAGCACTTCTGTGCTTCTTATTAACCCTTATTCATTTTCACCTGTGTGCTGACCTGGGGTAGCCGACCTGTGCCGGCATGATGGGGTCCTGCACCCCGGACCCATACCTAGTATTAGGGACCCCCAGTGACGGAGAAGCCTTGTCGATCGGCCTGGGGGCTTAACCCTATATCTGCAGATATACGCAACTAAGATCTCCGTATTATCTGATTATTATGCAGTACTATTACTCACTCAGTGTGCATTAGGGAACACAAATTGTTTTTGCTTAAACAGAATTACCCCTCCCTATTAGCACCTGACTGATATTACATCTGATTGAGCAGCTTTCCAATATTTGTGCATTGTACACAGTATATACTAGTGATGAACGGGTTCGGTTCCTCGGAATCCGAACCCCCCCGAACTTCAGCCTTTTTACACGGATCCGAGGCAGACTCGGATCTTCCCGCCTTGCTCGGCTAACCCGAGCGCGCCCGAACGTCATCATCCCGCTGTCGGATTCTCGCGAGGCTCGTATTCTATCGCGAGACTCGGATTCTATATAAGGAGCCGCGCGTCGCCGCCATTTTCACACGTGCATTGAGATTCATAGGGAGAGGACGTGGCTGGCGTCCTCTCCATTTAGATTAGAAGAGAGAGAGTGAGAGTGAGACACTTGATTTACTGGAGCTTAGGAGAGTGCAGAGTTTACTAGTGACTGACCAGTGACCACCAGTGCAGTTTTTTTATTATATTATTATTTAATATAATCCGTTCTCTGCCTGAAAATAAACGATACACAGTGACACAGTAACAGTATACCATATCTGTGCTCAGCCTCAGTGTGCTGCATCATCTATGTATATCTGACTGTGCTGAGTGCTCAGTGCTCACACAGCTTAATTGTGGGGGAGACTGGGGAGCAGTAGCAGGAGTACATATTATTTAACAGTGCACACTTTTGCTGCCAGAGTGCCACTGCCAGTGTGACTGACCAGTGACCACTGTCTGACCACCAGTATATTGTGATTGTCTGCCTGAAAAAGTTAAACACTCGTCGTGTGGTGTTTTTATTCTATAAACGCATTCTGCTGACAGTGTCCAGCAGGTCCGTCATTAATTATATAATATATACCTGTCCGGCTGCAGTAGTGATATATATATTTTTTTTATATCATTATCATCCAGTCTATATTAGCAGCAGACGCAGTACGGTAGTCCACGGCTGTAGCTACCTCTGTGTCGGCAGTCGCTCGTCCATCCATAATTGTATACCACCTACCTGTGGTGTTTTTTTTTTTCTATCTTCTTGATACTACTAGTAGCTTACTTTAGGAGTCTGCAGTGCTGCTGACAGTGTCCAGCAGGTCCGTCATTATATAATATATACCTGTCCGGCTGCAGTAGTGATATATATATATATTTTTTTATATCATTATCATCCAGTCTATATTAGCAGCAGACGCAGTACGGTAGTCCACGGCTGTAGCTACCTCTGTGTCGGCAGTCGCTCGTCCATCCATAATTGTATACCACCTACCTGTGGTGTTTTTTTTTTTTTCTATCTTCTTGATACTACTAGTAGCTTACTTTAGGAGTCTGCAGTGCTGCTGACAGTGTCCAGCAGGTCCGTCATTATATAATATATACCTGTCCGGCTGCAGTAGTGATATATATATATATATATATTTTTTATATCATTATCATCCAGTCTATATTAGCAGCAGACGCAGTACGGTAGTCCACGGCTGTAGCTACCTCTGTTTTGGCAGTCGCTCGTCCATCCATAATTGTATACCACCTACCTGTGGTGTTTTTTTTTCTATCTTCTTGATACTACTAGTAGCTTACTTTAGGAGTCTGCAGTGCTGCTGACAGTGTCCAGCAGGTCCGTCATTATATAATATATACCTGTCCGGCTGCAGTAGTGATATATATATATTTTTTATATCATTATCATCCAGTCTATATTAGCAGCAGACGCAGTACGGTAGTCCACGGCTGTAGCTACCTCTGTGTCGGCAGTCGCTCGTCCATCCATAAGTATACTAGTATTCATCCATCTCCATTGTTTACCTGAGGTGCCTTTTAGTTGTGCCTATTAAAATATGGAGAACAAAAATGTTGAGGTTCCAAAAATAGGGAAAGATCAAGATCGACTTCCACCTCGTGCTGAAGCTGCTGCCACTAGTCATGGCCGAGACGATGAAATGCCAGCAACGTCGTCTGCCAAGGCCGATGCCCAATGTCATAGTACAGAGCATGTAAAATCCAAAACACCAAATATCAGTAAAAAAAGGACTCAAAAATCTAAAAAAAAAAAAATTCAGAGGAGAAGCGTAAACTTGCCAATATGCCATTTACCACACGGAGTGGCAAGGAACGGCTGAGGCCCTGGCCTATGTTCATGGCTAGTGGTTCAGCTTCACATGAGGATGGAAGCACTCAGCCTCTCGCTAGAAAAATGAAAAGACTCAAGCTGGCAAAAGCACAGCAAAGAACTGTGCGTTCTTCGAAATCACAAATCCACAAGGAGAGTCCAATTGTGTCGTTTGCGATGCCTGACCTTCCCAACCCTGGACGTGAAGTGCATGCACCTTCCACCATTTGCACGCCCCCTGCAAGTGCTGGAAGGAGCACCCGCAGTCCAGTTCCTGATAGTCAGATTGAAGATGTCAGTGTTGAAGTACACCAGGATGAGGAGGATATGGGTGTTGCTGGCGCTGGGGAGGAAATTGACCAGGAGGATTCTGATGGTGAGGTGGTTTGTTTAAGTCAGGCACCCGGGGAGACACCTGTTGTCCGTGGGAGGAATAGGGCCATTGACATGCCTGGTGAAAATACCAAAAAAATCAGCTCTTCGGTGTGGAAGTATTTCAACAGAAATGCGGACAACCTTTGTCAAGCCGTGTGTTGCCTTTGTCAAGCTGTAATAAGTAGGGGTAAGGACGTTAACCACCTCGGAACATCCTCCCTTATACGTCACCTGCAGCGCATTCATCATAAGTCAGTGACAAGTTCAAAAACTTTGGGCGACAGCGGAAGCAGTCCACTGACCAGTAAATCCCTTCCTCTTGTAACCAAGCTCACGCAAACCACCCCACCAACTCCCTCAGTGTCAATTTCCTCCTTCCCCAGGAATGCCAATAGTCCTGCAGGCCATGTCACTGCCACTGGCAATTCTGACGAGTCCTCTCCTGCCTGGGATTCCTCCGATGCATCCTTGCGTGTAACGCCTACTGCTGCTGGCGCTGCTGTTGTTGCTGCTGGGAGTCGATGGTCATCCCAGAGGGGAAGTCGCACTCGTAAGACCACTTTTACTACTTCCACCAAGCAATTGACTGTCCAACAGTCCTTTGCGAGGAAGATTAAATATCACAGCAGTCATCCTGCTGCAAAGCGGATAACTGAGGCCTTGGCATCCTGGGCGGTGAGAAACGTGGTTCCGGTATCCATCATTACTGCAGAGGCAACTAGAGACTTGTTGGAGGTACTGTGTCCCCGGTACCAAATACCATCTAGGTTCCATTTCTCTAGGCAGGCGATACCGAAAATGTACACAGACCTCAGAAAAAGACTCACCAGTGTCCTAAAAAATGCAGTTGTACCCAATGTCCACTTAACCACGGACATGTGGACAAGTGGAGCAGGGCAGGCTCAGGACTATATGACTGTGACAGCCCACTGGGTAGATGTATGGACTCCCGCCGCAAGAACAGCAGCGGCGGCACCAGTAGCAGCATCTCGCAAACGCCAACTCTTTCCTAGGCAGGCTACGCTTTGTATCACCGCTTTCCAGAATACGCACACAGCTAAAAACCTCTTACGGCAACTGAGGAAGATCATCGCAGAATGGCTTACCCCAATTGGACTCTCCTGTGGATTTGTGGCATCGGACAACGCCAGCAATATTGTGTGTGCATTAAATATGGGCAAATTCCAGCACGTCCCATATTTTGCACATACCTTGAATTTGGTGGTGCAGAATTATTTAAAAAACGAGAGGGGCGTGCAAGAGATGCTGTCGGTGGCCAGAAAAATTGCGGGACACTTTCGGCGTACAGGCACCACGTACAGAAGACTGGAGCACCACCAAAAACGCCTGAACCTGCCCTGCCATCATCTGAAGCAAGAAGTGGTAACGAGGTGGAATTCAACCCTCTATATGCTTCAGAGGTTGGAGGAGCAGCAAAAGGCCATTCAAGCCTATACAACTGAGCACGATATAGGAGGTGGAATGCACCTGTCTCAAGCGCAGTGGAGAATGATTTCAATGTTGTGCAAGGTTCTGCAACCTTTTGAACTTGCCACGCGTGAAGTCAGTTCAGACACTGCCAGCCTGAGTCAGGTCATTCCCCTCATCAGGCTTTTGCAGAAGAAGCTGGAGACATTGAAGGAGGAGCTAACACAGAGCGATTCCGCTAGGCATGTGGGACTTGTGGATGGAGCCCTTAATTCGCTTAACAAGGATTCACGGGTGGTCAATCTGTTGAAATCAGAGCACTACATTTTGTCCACCGTGCTCGATCCTAGATTTAAAACCTACCTTGGATCTCTCTTTCCGGAAGACACAAGTCTGCTGGGGTTCAAAGAACTGCTGGTGACAAAATTGTCAAGTCAAGCGGAACGCGACCTGTCAACATCTCCTCCTTCACATTCTCCCGCAACTGTGGGTGCAAGGAAAAGGCTCAGAATTCCGAGCCCACCCGCTGGCGGTGATGCAGGGCAGTCTGGAGCGACTGCTGATGCTGACATCTGGTCCGGACTGAAGGACCTGACAACGATTACGGACATGTCGTCTACTGTCACTGCATATGATTCTCTCCCCATTGAAAGAATGGTGGAGGATTATATGAGTGACCGCATCCAAGTAGGCACGTCAGACAGTCTGTACTTATACTGGCAGGAAAAAGAGGCAATTTGGAGGCCCTTGCACAAACTGGCTTTATTCTACCTAAGTTGCCCTCCCACAAGTGTGTACTCCGAAAGAGTGTTTAGTGCCGCCGCTCACCTTGTCAGCAATCGGCGTACGAGGTTACATCCAGAAAATGTGGAGAAGATGATGTTCATTAAAATGAATTATAATCAATTCCTCCGTGGAGACATTGACCAGCAGCAATTGCCTCCACAAAGTACACAGGGAGCTGAGATGGTGGATTCCAGTGGGGACGAATTGATAATCTGTGAGGAGGGGGATGTACACGGTGATATATCGGAGGATGATGATGAGGTGGACATCTTGCCTCTGTAGAGCCAGTTTGTGCAAGGAGAGATTAATTGCTTCTTTTTTGGTGGGGGTCCAAACCAACCCGTCATTTCAGTCACAGTCGTGTGGCAGACCCTGTCACTGAAATGATGGGTTGGTTAAAGTGTGCATGTCCTGTTTATACAACATAAGGGTGGGTGGGAGGGCCCAAGGACAATTCCATCTTGCACCTCTTTTTTCTTTCATTTTTCTTTGCGTCATGTGCTGTTTGGGGGGTGTTTTTTGGAAGGGCCATCCTGCGTGACACTGCAGTGCCACTCCTAGATGGGCCAGGTGTTTGTGTCGGCCACTAGGGTCGCTTAGCTTACTCACACAGCTACCTCATTGCGCCTCTTTTTTTTCTTTGCGTCATGTGCTGTTTGGGGAGTTTTTTTTGGAAGGGCCATCCTGCGTGACACTGCAGTGCCACTCCTAGATGGGCCAGGTGTTTGTGTCGGCCACTAGGGTCGCTTAGCTTACTCACACAGCTACCTTATTGCGCCTCTTTTTTTTCTTCTTTGCGTCATGTGCTGCTGTTTGGGGAGTGTTTTTTGGAAGGGCCATCCTGCGTGACACTGCAGTGCCACTCCTAGATGGGCCAGGTGTTTGTGTCGGCCACTAGGGTCGCTTAGCTTACTCACACAGCTACCTCATTGCGCCTCTTTTTTTCTTTGCGTCATGTGCTGTTTGGGGAGTGTTTTTTGGAAGGGCCATCCTGCGTGACACTGCAGTGCCACTCCTAGATGGGCCAGGTGTTTGTGTCGGCCACTAGGGTCGCTTAGCTTACTCACACAGCTACCTCATTGCGCCTCTTTTTTTTCTTCTTTGCGTCATGTGCTGCTGTTTGGGGAGTGTTTTTTGGAAGGGCCATCCTGCGTGACACTGCAGTGCCACTCCTAGATGGGCCAGGTGTTTGTGTCGGCCACTAGGGTCGCTTAGCTTACTCACACAGCTACCTCATTGCGCCTCTTTTTTTCTTTGCGTCATGTGCTGTTTGGGGAGTGTTTTTTGGAAGGGCCATCCTGCGTGACACTGCAGTGCCACTCCTAGATGGGCCAGGTGTTTGTGTCGGCCACTAGGGTCGCTTAGCTTACTCACACAGCTACCTCATTGCGCCTCTTTTTTTCTTTGCGTCATGTGCTGTTTGGGGAGTGTTTTTTGGAAGGGCCATCCTGCGTGACACTGCAGTGCCACTCCTAGATGGGCCAGGTGTTTGTGTCGGCCACTTGGGTCGCTTAGCTTAGCCATCCAGCGACCTCGGTGCAAATTTTAGGACTAAAAATAATATTGTGAGGTGTGAGGTGTTCAGAATAGACTGAAAATGAGTGGAAATTATGGTTATTGAGGTTAATAATACTTTGGGATCAAAATGAACCCCAAATTCTATGATTTAAGCTGTTTTTTAGGGTTTTTTGAAAAAAACACCGAATCCAAAACACACCCGAATCCGACAAAAAAAATTCGGTGAGGTTTTGCCAAAACGCGTTCGAACCCAAAACACGGCCGCGGAACCGAACCCAAAACCAAAACACAAAACCCGAAAAATTTCCGGTGCTCATCACTAGTATAAACTGTTTGGGGTTTTTTACTGTGTATTTCAGTCACCTCATACTGCTTTAATCTTTTGTTTGTGCCCTGTATTTACTGTCACATAAATCAAGGGGTTATTAGCAGGTATTGTGTTTGTCTGGCTATATTGTACTGTTACGCTCTAAGGCTACATTCCCTATAATGTCTGCCACACAGGGTGGGAAATCCGCGGACACTTCTGCATCATGCAGTGCTGGCACCAAGGATTTACCTAAAGGGGATGATGGTTCAGGCACTTGGTGCCATACATCTCCCAGTCAGCCTGCGGCAATTGTGGCCAATCAGGAACAACCTTGGGCAGCGTTCTCATGTATGCTGAATACACTTGTGACACATCTTACGCCCCCTGTTGTACCTCCTGTGCCATTGCAGCCAAATATTGTCCCTGTAGCTAATCCGCCCTGGGCAGACACTCTGTCTACCCAGTTACAACAATTAAATCAATCTTTGGTTAGACAAAAGTCTACCCCACGCCCCTCTGGAGTCAAGGGGTCATCTAAGCGGGCCATTTCTTCCTCACAATCCACTAATATTTTGGATAATTCTTCTGATGAGGATGGGGAATATACTGATCTGTCAGACAGATACAGTCACTTCTGATGAGGAATCTACAACCCAGGATGATGTTCCTGGCCTAGTGGAGGCTATTAAGCTGATTCTCCAAATTGATGATATCGATCCCACTACTGCGTCTAAGAAACCTGATAAGTTCCAATGTCAGAAGGTTACTAAAGTAGTCTTACCACATTCTGGCCATTTAATTGACATACGTCAGGAATCCAGGTCGTCTCCAAGAAATACATTTTCCCTGTCTAAAAAGATGCTGGCTCATTATCCTATCCCTACGGAGTTGAGTAACAAGTGGGAAACTCCACCGCCGGTGGACTCTCATGTCGCCCTTCTTGTGGTGTCATCTACTCTGCCTGTCATCACTGTCACCTCACTGAAGCAACCGACAGATAAGCGCGTGGAGGGATGCCTGAAGTCTATTTACTCTCTTATCGGTGCTGTTCATAGACCCACTATAGCAGCCTCCTGGGCCGCGAAAGGAATTGAAGCATGGGTTCAGGCAATTGAGGATGAGCTGCCTCAGGATATTTCTGACACTGCCAGACATTATCTGTCTCATATTACGACCGCCTCCCACTATATTCAGGAGGCAGCCTCTGAGGCAGGTGCAATGGCAGCCAAAACATCTACTATGTCTATACTGGCTCGCCAAATTCTGTGGTTGAGTTCCTGGAAGGTGGACCTAGACTCAAAAAAGACCTTGGAGGTGCTCCCTTTTAAGGGAGATATCCTTTTTGGGGGAATCTGAATAAGATTGTGACTGACTTGGCAACTGCTAAGGCTGCGTTTCTCCCAAGTACTAATCCTTCTGCACCGAAGGCAAAGAGTACCACTTTTCATTCCTTTTGTCCTCCAGGGAAGGCAAAGGGTCAGGCGTACCCGATACAGGTTCGTACTTCCAAATCCACTAAGCCCAAACCTAAACAATACTGGTCCGCCAGTCAGCCTGCTTCCAAACAAGACAAGCCTGCTGCATGATGGGGTGGGCCTCCCCCTGGGGGACCCAGGCCTGGTTAAAGACCACTTCGGAGGCCTGGGTGCGGGAAGTTGTCTCTCACAGGTACGCAGTCTCTTTCAAGAGGTGTCCCCCTCACCAATTCTGCTCAATGGTTTTCCCTTCGGATCCGTTGAAAGCGCAATCTCTACACTTAGTTGTGCAATCCCTCCTGGACACAGGAGTGGTAGTGTCAATACCTCTGTCCCAGAGAGGCAGGGGATACAATTCGATCCTGTTTCTAGTTCCAAAGCCAAATGGGTCCTGCCTGCCTATACTCAACCTCAATTCCGTATGGAAACTCTGCGATCTATTGTACTAGCCATGGAACCCGATGACTATATGGTATCCCTGGATATACAGGATGTTTACCAACAAATACCTATTGCTGTATCGCATCAACAATATCTGCGGTTTCCTATTGGCAACCTCTATTATCAGTAACAGGCTCTCTGATTTGGACTGGCCATGGCTCCTCTGATCTTCACCAAGGTCATGGCTGTGATGACGGCCCTTCTCTACCGTCAAGGAATCAGGATCCTGCCATATCTGGATGACTTGCTGATCCTGGCGAACTCCCTCAGTCATCCGGTCCAATTCCTACAAGCCCACGAGTGGCTCATCAACTGGAAAAAGTCCTCGCTGGTCCCTGCTCGGAGCATGGTGCACCTGGGGACACTGCTGGACATACACAGCCAGAGATTGTTTCTGTCTCCAGAGAAAGTCCTGAAACTTCAGGACAGGATCAGATACTTCCTCTCTTGCCCAAGATTGTCGATACACTCGACAATGTAATTACTAGGCCTCATGGTGTCGGCTTTCGACATGGTAGAGTACACTTAATTTCTTTCCCGCCCTCTGCAGAGGTTAATCCTTTCCAAGTGGGATGTCCTGCCCATCCCACGGAGCATGGTGCACCTGGGGACACTGCTGGACATACACAGCCAGAGATTGTTTCTGTCTCCAGAGAAAGTCCTGAAACTTCAGGACAGGATCAGATACTTCCTCTCTTGCCCAAGATTGTCAAGATTGTCGATACACTCGACAATGTAATTACTAGGCCTCATGGTGTCGGCTTTCGACATGGTAGAGTACACTTAATTTCATTCCCGCCCTCTGCAGAGGTTAATCCTTTCCAAGTGGGATGTCCTGCCCCATCGGATCAGGTCTCAAATGATCTCCTTGACTCCAGAGGTTCGTCTGTCACTGAGCTGATGGCTACAGGGCCAATAGTTGAGCAGGGGCTGTCCCTTCTAGATCTCAACTGGGTCCTCCTGACCACGGACGTCAGTCTGTGGGTTTGGGGCACGGTGTTGCAGCAACACTCTCTCCAGGGTCGGTGGACCAGCGAGGAATCTCTACTCCCGATAAACATTCTTGAATTGCGGGCAGTGTTCAATGCTTGCACTGCCTCTGGTACAGAACAGGCCTGTTCAAGTACAATCGGACAATGCAACCACGGTGGAGTACATAAATCATCAAGGCGGCACTCAAAGCTGCATGGCAATGCTGGAAATATAAAAAACCTCCATTGGGCGGAACGCCATCTGCCAGCAATATCGACAGTGTTCATTCCCAGAGTCCTCAACTGGGAAGTGGACTTCCTCAGTCGTCAGGACGTTCACACCGGAGAGTGAAGTCTTCATCCGGAAGTCTTTCAACTCCAAGTGAACAAGTGGGGCCTACCAGATGTAGAAAGGAAGAATATTTCTGTAGGCTCCACAAATTGGTGCAAAGGGAATGCTGCCTAATGGAAACTGTTGACTCAAATGGATGTCACCCCTTAATCCAAAATGAACTGTACGAGATAGAGTCAATGGCTTCCTTTGGCGCATGGGAAAAGAGTGGAAACAGGAAGATAATTGTACTCTCCTAACTAAAATGATTTGATAGTTCTGCGTACCCCCACTCACGCTGGTATGGAGTGAGCTACACACATCAAGGTATCTTTTACTCTCCCACTTAAGACTCAAAGTCTAAAGATAATCCTGGGTGTTGTACCCCAACTCACACAGAAATGGAAATCTGGACTCCTATCAAGGATTCTTTCTGTTGTCCTCTCAATATAGTTCCTGAAGTGTATCCTCAATATGCGATGGCCTCATTTACATGGAAATAAGAAGAAATATCCAATGTGCAGTATTTCCTTTATCATACAACACATATAGGATTTATAATGATCAACCACTTCCGTGCCTTAATTGCACCCTTATTGACTCCACAGTGATTCAGTGTCCTTATGGTTTCATGTACACCATCAACATGTGGGCCCTTCACCAGATTAGTTATAGAATACGCGTACCCCTCACTCACACAGTGAATATCAGGGAAACTCCTATAGCGGTATCTTTAAATGACAACAAATGCGTCTGCTGGGCGTACCCCAACTCACAAGTGTTACGTTCCTGATGCTCAGAACTGGAGAGATGTAGTGATGCAAGTTCAGAGCACCAGAACGTGACGCTGAACTAAGGAGAGGTACGGGAATAGGCCCTAGCACCCTACCTCCGTTGTCTTACCCGTGTGGTCGACTCACGCCTGAACGACTATGGTTTCTTGGGCCCACGGCAGCCGTGTTTGAAGGGCGGATTAGGTCTGCCCAACTCCGATGCCCCCAGGTCTTAGAGAGAGAGACAAAGCATGAACCGAGACAGGGTAATAACAAGGGGACCTCTAACTAAAACAAACAGAAGCTAGGGGCTACTAACAACCCTAAAACTAAAGGTATGTGCAGCACGCCGCCAAGGAAAAAGGACAACAAAAGATACCACTGTCCGTTCCCCCACACGGCACCGCCGAGTTCCGGGGAGGACAGTGAAAAGCGGAAACCTCCGCAAAAACCTCCAACACAAAAGTAATACAAAGTTAAAGCGGCCTAGGCCGCAACTCGCGGCAGAAGCCGCTACTCACGAAACCGGGAGAGAACCCCAAATAACGAGATCCCTCGGATGACTGCAACAGGTTCGTTTTGGACAGGAAGGATTCCCATGACCAGCTTCAGAACTCCAGGACTCGGGAGCACAGGGAGCAGGATCGACCAGATACAGCTAAATCAGGAACAGACGTTACCAGGCAGGAACAGCATGCAGGAAGCTATCACCGGCGTCTGTGTGAGGCACTGAGGAGGCATATAACAGGGAACCCTCCAATGGCAGTGCAGAGCCTGATTGATGAATGTCGTGCATCTGCCTTGCTGCACGAGCAGGGTAGAACAGGTGTGAGTACTCTCATGGCAACGGGGAACGCGGTCCGCCTGTGGCGTCCCCGTTGCCATGGACCCGGCGGCCCTGGGCGCACGGCATCCTAGCGTTGCCAGGGACCCGGCGGCTATCGCGCGCACGGCGTCCCGGCATTGCTAGGCGCCGTGCGGGAGCATACAGAGCGAGAGGCGCGGCGGCCGTGACCGCTGCTCGGTCAGAGCGCGGACAAAAACCGCCGCGCCTAACAGTACCCCCCCTTGAGGAGGGGTTAAAGAACCCCTAGAGCCGGGTTTCTGAGGAAACTCCTGAAAGAATATCTTAAGTTTAGGAGCATGTAAATCCTTATCCAACACCCAAGACCTTTCTTCAGGGCCATAACCTTTCCAGTGGACCAAAAAATAAAGCCAGCCACGAGAAAGCTTAGAATCTAAAACCTTCTCCACCAGGAACTCTTGTTGACCCTGAACATCCACCGGAAGTCTACCCTGGGAAATCTTCCGGGGGAACCTCCTGGAAACAATATATTTCTTCAAAAGAGAGCAGTGGAAAGTGTTGCCAACTTTAAGTGATTTAGGCAACCGCAGCCGAAAAGCCACTGGATTGACTTTCTTGACAATAAGAAACGGTCCAATAAATTTGGGTCCCAATCTAGCCGAGGGTTGTCGGAGCTTGATGTTACGGGTTGACAACCACACCTTATCTCCCACCTTAAGAGTGCACGGGCGTCGGAACCTATCCGGAAAAAAATTCTCTCGGAAGGCAGCCTTCTTCAGGGCAAGGTGCACCTTTTTCTAAATTATTCTGAGGCGGGAAGTTAAGGTCAACGAAGAGCCTGGAAAATGAGGATAAAAGGAATTGGCTCTAGGATGAAAGCCCAGGACCGAAAAGAAAGGAGACTCCTTGGTGGAAGAATGGCAAGAGTTATTATAGGCAAACTCGGCCAAAGGAAGAAATTCAGACCAATCATTCTGAAGTTTGGCCGAATACAGCCGTAAATACTGCTTTAATGACTGATTAACACGTTCAGTTTGTCCGTTAGACTGTGGATGGTATCCAGATGTTAAAGAAAGCTTCATATTTAATGAGGCACAAAAACGTTTCCAGAAACAGGCAATGAATTGTGGTCCCCGGTCAGAGACAATATCCATGGGTAAACCATGGAGCCTGAAGACATGGCGGAGAAACAAAACTGCCAAAACTTGAGCGGAGGGTAATCGGGGAAGAGCAATGAAGTGGGCCATCTTACTAAAACGGTCTACCACCACCCAAATGACTCGGAATCCAGATGAAAGAGGAAGGTTCACCACAAAATCCATGTAAATGTGTGAACATGGCCTAAGAGGGATGGCTAAAGGCATGAGTTGCCCGACTGGCAACGATCGGGATATCTTGTGCTGAGCGCAGACCTGACAAGAAAGGACAAATTCCCTTACGTCCTTGGAAAGATTAGGCCACCACACTGAACGAGAAATTAATTCCAAGGTTTTAGTAACACCCGGATGACCGGAAACTTTGTTATCATGAAACTCAGCTAGAACAGTGCCTCTCAGAAATTCAGGGACGAAGAGACGGTCCGCAGGAGTAACTTTGGGAGCCTGCTGCTGAAGCTGGACTAGCTGTGTAAATAAATTCTGTGTGAGGCCTGCCCGGATGACAGACGACGGAACTATGGGGGTAGTAGCCGGATGGTTATTGTGAACCGGAAGAAAACAACGTGACAAGGCATCAGCTTTTGTATTCTTGGAACCGGGCCTGAAGGTGATAATAAACCTGAAACGAGTAAAAAACAGCGCCCAACGTGCCTGTCGAGCATTAAGCCGTTTAGCTGACTCAATATACTGCAGGTTCTTGTGGTCAGTAAACACTGTAATGGTATGCCTAGCTCCTTCCAGCCAATGCCTCCACTCCTCGAAAGCCCATTTAACTGCCAACAATTCTCGATTACCAACATCATAGTTGGATTCTGCGGAAGAGAATTTCCTGGACATGAAGGCACAAGAAAGGATAGCCCCCACTCCAACCTCTGAGGCATCTACCTCGACAATAAAGGGGAGCTCCGGGTTGGGGTGCCTGAGAACAGGGGCTGAGACAAAGGCCTGCTTTAAGGCCAGAAAGGCAGACTCGGCTTCAGGCGACCAATTGGAAGGGTCCACTCCTTTCTTAGTCAATGCTACTATAGGAGCGACCAAATCAGAGAAGGTATGAATAAAACGCTTACAATAATTTGCAAACCCTAAAAAGCGCTGAATTGCTTTTAAATTCGTGGGTTGTGCCCAATTTAGGATGGCCTGGAGTTTTTTGGATCCATGAAAAACCCCTTGGGAGAAATAATATACCCCAGGAAGGACACTTCTGTGATGTGGAAATCACATTTCTCCAGTTTGGCGTATAAATGATTCTCCTGTAATTTTTGAAGGACCAGTCGCACATGGGTAATATGTTGTTCAACAGACTCAGAGTAAATCAAACTGTCGTCTAAATAAACGACTACGAACTTTCCTAGGAAGTCACGAAGGACGTCATTAATGAGATCTTGAAATACCGCAGGAGCATTTGACAGCCCAAACGGCATCACCAAGTATTCATAATGACCTGAGTGTGTGCTGAAAGCCGTCTTCCACTCATCCCCAGATTTTATTCGGATGAGATTGTAAGCCCCTCTAAGATCGATCTTGGAGAAAATAACGGCAGACCGGAGCTGATCAAACAGTACTGAAATCAATGGCAAGGGGTAGGTGTTTTTAACAGAAATTTTATTCAGAGCCCGAAAATCAATACATGGTCTGAGCGACCCATCTTTTTTCTCAACAAAAAAGAACCATGCACTTAATGGAGATTTCGAGGGCCTAATGAAGCCTTTTTTTAGGCTCTCCTGAATATAATCATTCATTGCCGTGGTTTCCGGCCCGGACAGGGCATATAATCTCCCCTTAGGTAAAGAGGCACCGGGAACTAAATCAATAGTGCAGTCATAGGACTGATGGGGAGGCAGTACATCTGCATTACCCTTGGAGAAAACATTGGCAAAGTCCTGATATTCCAAAGGAATAAGTTCTGGGGTGACTGCTGCAACCCAGACTGGACGGGAAATACACTCCTTAACACAAAATTGGGAAATCTCCCCAGACCGCCAATCTATGGTGGGATTATGAAAGGCAAGCCAGGGGTGACCCAAAACTACGGGGACAGCCGGACAATGGGTAAGGTAAAATTCGATTTTCTCCGAATGTAGGGCCCTCACTGCACTGTCCGTTGTACTGGAGGTGTGCGGTGAGTGATAACCCCATTAGAAAGCGGACCACCATCCAAGCCGTGCATGGTGATACGTTTATCCAAGGGTATCTGTGGAACGCCTAAAGCCTGAGCCCAACCAAGATCCATTAAATTTCCCGCAGCTCCACTGTCGACGAAGGCCGACACCAACGAACTGAGGCTACCAAAGGAAATTTTTACAGGAACTAATAAGGAATCATTAGAGGAGATTAACTGCAGACCCAAGTGAACCCCCTCACTACTCACTTGGTCAGAGCATTTCCCTGCTTATTCGGGCAATTACGTGCAATATGTCCCTTGCCACCACAATACAAACAAAGACCAGAATTTAGCCTTCTGGTTCTTTCCTCTGGGGACAGCCGGGAGAGACCCATTTGCATGGGCTCCTCGATGTCTTCAGGAAAAGTATATACACATGGACTAGGCCTAAAAGTAGCTCCTCTTTCAGCCCTCCGCTCTCGGAGACGACGATCAATTTTAATAGTGAGCTCCATGAGTTTGTCTAGAGTCTCAGGAGCGGGGTACTGAAGAAGACTGTCTTTAATAACTTCAGACAAACCGAGGCGAAACTGACTGCGCAGGGCCGGGTCATTCCAGCCACAGTCGTTCGACCAACGGCGAAACTCGGTACAATACGCCTCTGCTGGATTTTTCCCTTGCTTAAGTGCACGCAGGTGGCTCTCAGCTGATGCTTCTCTATCAGGGTCATCATACAAAAGGCCTAAGGACTTAAAAAAGGCATCTACTGATAGCAAGGCAACATCATCCGCTCTTAGCCCAAAAGCCCAGGTCTGTGGATCACCTTGGAGTAAAGACATCACAATCCCGACCCGTTGAGACTCAGTACCAGAGGAACGGGGCCTTAAACGAAAATAAAGCTTACAAGCTTCCTTAAAATTAAAAAAAATCCTTTCGGTTACCCGAAAAACGGTCAGGTAAATGCATTTTTGGCTCTGGAACCATACTCGGGGAGGCTCGCAAAAGATCTTCCTGCGATCTCACCCAAAGAGTAAGGTCCTGAACCATCTGAGTTAGTTCCTGAATCTGGTTGGCCAAAAGCTGGCTGGGATTTGGACCTAAAACTGCCGGATTCATGAGGCCGAATTTCTAGGCCCACCAATACAAAAGAAAAAATTTACTTTTTTTTTTATGGCCGTTGATAATGTTACGTTCCTGATGCTCAGAACTGGAGAGATGTAGTGATGCAAGTTCAGAGCACCAGAACGTGACGCTGAACTAAGGAGAGGTACGGGAATAGCCCCTAGCACCCTACCTCCGTTTTCTTACCCGCGTGGTCGACTCGCGCCTGAACGACTATGGTTTCTTGGGCCCACGGCAGCCGCGTTTGAAGGGCGGATTAGGTCTGCCCAACTCCGATGCCCCCAGGTCTTAGAGAGAGACAAAGCGTGAACCAAGACAGGGTAATAACAAGGGGACCTCTAACTAAAACAAACAGAAGCTAGGGGTTACTAACAACCCTAAAACTAAAGGTATGTGCGGCACGCCGCCAAGGAAAAAGGACAACAAAAGATACCACTGTCCGTTCCCCCACACGGCACGCGGCGGGGGGAGGGGGGTGGGGGGGGGGGGGCCGGGGTGGGGGGGGGGGGGGGGGGGGAGGACAGTGAAAAGCGGAAACTTCTGCAAAAACCTCCAATACAAAAGTAATACAAAGTTAAAGCGGCCTAGGCCGCAACTCGCGGCAGAGGCCGCTACTCACGAAAACGTGAGAGAACCCCAAATAACGAGAACCCTCGGAAGACTGCAACAGGTTCGTTTTGGACAGGAAGGATTCCCAGGACCGGCTTCAGAACTCCAGGACTCGGGAGCACAGGGAGCAGGATCGACCAGATACAGCTAAATCAGGAACAGACGTTACCAGGCAGGAACAGCATGCAGGAAGCTATCACCGGCGTCTGTGTGAGGCACTGAGGAGGCATATAACAGGGAACCCTCCAATGGCAGTGCAGAGCCTGATTGATGAATGTCGTGCAGCTGCCTTGCTGCACGAGCAGGGGAGAACAGGTGTGAGTACTCTCATGGCAACGGGGAACGCGGTCCGCCTGTGGCGTCCCCGTTGCCATGGACCCGGCGGCCCTGGGCACACGGCGTCCTAGCGTTGCCAGGGACCCAGCGGCTATCGCGCGCATGGCGTCCCGGCGTTGCTAGGCGCCATGCGGGAGCATACAGAGCGAGAGGCGCGGCGGCCGTGACCGCTGCTCGGTCAGAGCGCGGACAAAAACCGCCGTGCCTAACAACAAGTACGTATGAAATCTGAATCCCATCAAGGTATCTTTATTCGGTCCTTGCTCCACAACTGATCTCAATCAAAAAAAGCCTATAGAACGCTTTTAGAGTGGAAACACTCGACCTCCAAACAAAGATTCACAAAATTTCTTCCTCAAAAACCATGTGAGTTCCAAGCATGTGCAAAAGAATGTTTTACAAAACTTATTTTTAAAAAAACAAACAGATGAATAGAAAATCTATAAAAATTCATGTAAAAGTCTCTTGAGAAAATCACATAAAAAGCACACAATGTAAATAGTTCACATCAATTATAAACATAAGTCCATAAAAAAATTCCGTTGGAAGAATGGCTACTCACACAGTTGTCTTTCTACGCGTTTCGATCCCTTGGACCTTTTTCAAGACATGACCTTCTGTGTGAGGCTGCCATACGTGTTCCCTCCAGTGTCACTCCTGCCCAGGGTACTACGGAAGTTCAAGCAAGAAAGAGGAATACTACTTCTAGTCGCTCCAGCATGACCCAGATGGCATTAGTTCTCAGACCTGCAAGGTCTATCGACAGAGCGTCCTCTTCTACTTCCTCAATGCCCAGACCTCCTCGTTCAGGGCCCTTGTGTTTATCCGGACCTGGCCTGACTGGCTTTGACGGCGTGGCTCTTGAAGCTTCACTCCTGAGGGCCAAAGGATTCTCTGAGGTGGATATTCTAACTATGTTGAAGGCCCGCAAACCGGCTTCTGCAAAGATTAATTACAGGGTCTGGAACTTTGACTTCACATGGTGTGCTGCTTAGAATTATGATGCCTATTCATTCAGAACTGCCAGGCTTTTGACTGTTCTGCAACAAGGCCTAGATTTAGGCCTTTGTCTGGCCTCCCTCAAGGTTCATAAATCTGCCTTGTCGGAGTGGTTTCAGAGAAAAATGACATCTATTCCCGATGTTCATACTTTTACTCAGGGTGTTTTATGTATTCAGCCTTTCTGTGTCCCTCCTGTGGCTCCATGGGATCTGTCTTAAATGCCCTGCAAGAGTCTCCATTTGAACCTCTTGAGTCTGTGGACCTTAATTGCCTTACGCTTAAGGTCTTGTTTTTGCTGGCTATTGCCTCTGCTAGGAGGGTGTCGGACATAGGCGCTTTGTCCTGTCATACACCCTTTTTGATTTTTCACCTTGACCGGGCAGTTCTTCGAACTTGCCCCAGTTATCTACCTAAAGTGGTGTCTTCATTCCATCTTAACCAAGAGATTGTGGTACCTGCTTTTATCTCTTCTGGTTTGTCTTCCAAAGAACCATATTTGGCTGTGGTACGGGCTCTCCGTATCTACGTGGAGAGGACTGCCTCTATCCAGAGGTCAGATACCCTTTTTGTACATTTTGGTTTTCACAAACGTGGCTGGCCTGCGAATAAGCAAACCTTGGCCAGATGGATTAGAATGGTGATTGCACAAGCTTATGCGCAGGCTGGTCTTCCAGCTCCTGCTGTTGGGTGGCCTGCCATGGTGCGTCCGCTGAACAATTGTGCAAGGTGGCTACATGGTCCTCTGTGAACACGTTCATTAGGTTCTATGCCTTTGTATACTTCCACCTCCCAGGATACTTCTTTTGGATGCCGGATTCTTGTGCCCGCTACTGTGCGTCCTCTCCCATGAGGAACTGCTTTAGTTCATCCCCGATGTTATTCCCTGTGGAATCCTAGTGTACCCCGCTGCAGAAAAGGAGATTAATGGTAGACTTACCATACTTAAATCTCTTTCTGCGTGGTACACTGGATTCCACTTCCACAGGGCGCCCACCCTGACGTACTTAGCTTCTCTGGGTTTGTGTGGTATTAGCCGCTGGTCCTATGTGACTAACATCTGCCATCTCTTTTACCTGCTACTGCATTGGACTGGTTAACGAAACTGAGCTCCAGTGCCCGGAGGCAGGGTTATAGAGGAGGCGGTGCAGTGAATCCTGGTAACAGTCAAAGCTTTAGCCTGTTCGTGCCTTGGATCAAGATCCAACTCTACACCCTGATGTATTCCCTGTGGAATCCAGTGTACCACGCAGAAAGAGATTTAACTATGGTAAGTCTACCATAAATCTCTTCCTTTTATCTTTATAAAATTTGGGAGATGTTCTTGCTGTTCATTGTAATTACTTTGAAGTTTGAAATAATTATGAATGTTTTTTCAGGTAGGAGTCCATAGTTTAAGCGCTACCATTAGTCATTGCACAGGTGTCACTAATGGGGTGCGGATTACACCCATGTGTCAATCTTAGAAGTGGTGACACCAAAATGCAGTTCTTCCTCAGTGACAGGGAACTGGGTGCTACACTGTGACATTATCTGTAGCCAGGGATAGATTAAGGCTAGTGGGGCCCGGGCAACAAAGGTGTGTGGGCCTCAACCAATAAAATGTAATCTGCACCACGCCGCTGTCACTACTATGCCCCTTAGAGGAGTAAGAGAGAGAGAGTGAGGGAAGTGAGAGACAAAGAGGGTGTCCAGGAGAGGGAAAGAGAGAGGGAGGAGCAAGGGAGACAGAGAGGGGGGAGAGAGGAGAACGAGAGAGAAAGGGGGGGTCAGGTAGAGTAAGAGGGTGTTGGGAATGATACAAAGAGGGTGTCAGGGAAAGAGGTAATAAGAGAGAGTCGGTGTCAGAGAGAGAGAGAGAGAGAGGGGGAGAGGGGGTAGGGCATAAGAGAGAGAAGGTGTCAGGGAGAGAGAGAGAGAGAGAGAGAGAGAGAGAGAGAGAGAGAAACAAGAGAGAAGGAGAAAGAAAGAGGGTGTCAGGGAGGGAAAGACAGAGGTAGAGAGAGGGGGAGCAATAGAGAGAGAGAGATTGACCAAGAGAGTCAGAGAAAGGGAGAGTGGGGAGAGAGAGAGGAGCAAGAGAGAAAGAGAGGGTGTCAGGAAAAGAGAAAGAGAACAAGAGAGAGATAGAGGAGGGCGAAAGAGACAGAGAGGAGAAGGAGCAAACGAGAGATAGAGTCATGGAGAAAAAGAGGTGTAAAGAGAGTGTGAGAGGAGCAAGAGGAAAAGAGGGTGTCAGGAGATAGAGAGAGACAGAGAGAGAGAGAGAAGGGAGCAAGAGGGAGTGTCAGGAAAAGAGATACAGGAGAGATAGAAAGAGTGAGGGGGAACAGGAGAGAGAGAGGGCGCATCAGGGAGAGAAATAGAGAGAAAAAGGGAGACAGAGAGGGGAGGGAGAAATGCTGGGCACGCCCCTAGAGTGATGAAAATGTGGGCATGCTGTGAGACCCGATGACATCTCTAAGTCCATATTAGGCTCAACTCTGTTTTGAAATTATGCGTTGTGTTCTATCATTCACTAATTTATTCTTCTTTCTGTTGTCAAACCACTTGAAGATTTGGGCATAAATTTGCTAAAGGTCAGATTTGCCATTGGATTGAAATTGATGGGCATCAACAGCAGATCGCAGTCTAAAACAACAGTATTTACTAAGCATCAGTTTGGCCCATCATTTGTCATCTGCCATCGATACATGTCGGATTTTAACCCCCTATTCCGCAGCAGATATGTTGTCAAATCTGCTGTCAATCTTTGTTGGAGTGAATGAACTGCACATATCACAGTGACCTGTCCAGACTTCCTTCTATTACTATGGAAAGGGTTTTGCCACCCCATCCCCCACCAAATCTATACCCACCCCAGGCATCTGAGATTAAGCTGGTATTGGAAAATAGGGAGGGGGGATGGTGTGGGGTCCCCCTATTTTCCAATAACCAGCACCATGCTTAACCAGCTCGGACAACAGATGCTATAGCAGGGGGATACACAGCATTAGTTCGCCTTCCATAACGGCGACCAGCCCCAAACTGGTTAGCCCAGGGCTGAAATACCTAGATAAGTGGGGAGACCTCGATAAGTGGGGAGACCTCCAAACAATTGGGGTCCCCCCCTCATCAAGAACAACCAGCCCTGGGCTCTTCTCTGTACCCCCTGTTCTTCCAATGCATGGGTAAAAGTAAAAACTTATATAATATTAGTTTTTACAGGTGGACTACAGGTCCCAGCAAGCCTGCCCTGGCATGTAACCACTTGTTGAACAACAAGTTCCAGCATGCCCAGACATTAAGGGCCAGCTGGTATGTGTACTCCTCCTATAAAAAAAATAAAAAAAATACTGTACACAGACACCAAATTCAGTATTCACACACACACACACACACACACACACACACACACACACACACACACACACACACACAGCTCTCTTTGGGGGTCATTCTGAGTTGATCGCTAGCTGAAAATGTTCGCTGCGCTGCGATTAGGTTAAAAACCGGCACTTCTGCGCATGCGTATGCGGCGCAGTGAGCATGTGCGACGTACTTTCTCAACAGCCAATGTATTTTCACACAAGGTCTAGCAAAGCTTTTCAGTCGCAATGGCCGCCACAGAGTGATTGACATGAAGTGGGCGTTTCTGGGTGTCAACTGATTTCAGGGAGTGCTTGAAAAAACGCAGGCATGCCAGGAAAAATGCAGGCGTGGCTGGGCGAACGCAGGACGTGTTTGTGACGTCAAATCCGGAACTGAATGGTCTGAAGTGATCGCAAGCACTGAGTAGGTCTGAAGCTACTCAGAAACTGCACAATATTTTTTTGTAGCCGTTCTGCGAGGCAATCGTTCGCACTTCTGCTAAGCTAAGATACACTCCCAGAGGGCGGCGGCTTAGCGTTTGCACGGCTGCTAAAAACTGCTAGCGAGCGATCAACTCGGAATGACCCCCTTTATTCTCTAATTCACACACACACACTGCTCTCTTTCACCAAATTATTATCTCACAATACGAATTGGTCAAGTCCTCTTCAGCCAACACATACAAAACAGCATTTCTGCTCATCACGGGGCACTGTCGCATATGAGATTTTACTCTGGGACATTCCCTGCAGAATGGGGACGTATTGGTTAGTCAGTACGCGGCAATTCCCACACACTGACCATAAGTGATTTGGGGGCGGGCACAACATTTTTTGAATTGTTTTAAACCTTTTTAACAATATTAGTGAAGCCTGCACAGATTTTAGTGATCTGGGCAGTGCTTTACATAAACTTGCCTGAGGCAGGTAAATTATTTGGGTGCCTTTGCGGTGGTTTCTGAACCCAACACATACAGTGGTAAATCCAGAGTTTCTATAAACTTTTACTTAAAAAAACAATGAGAGCGAGCCAACGTTCTAATGTGTTCTAAAGTAAGGCATTTGGTCGGTTTTTTAACAATTTGACCTTTAATAAATGGGCGGAATGCAAAACCGATTGAAAGCTAAGATAAAGGTAAACCATTTGCATGACCCCTATCACCTACTTTTGTAACAATTATTTTGTTTATTTCTAAAATATTTTTGTTAGTTGTATTTTTTATTTTTCTGAGTACTGTAGTTATGCCTCACAGAGGATTCTTTCATATCTTTATACACACTTGCCGAGAAAGTAAACAACATCGCTCATTTTCACCCGTCCTGAGTAACGCTGTTTACTTTCTTGGATAGTGTGTATGCCACTGATGACGAGCGTTGCACTGCCCCGCAGGCCGTTAACAACCCAATTTGGACTGTCACGGACCGGCCACGGCGTGACGTCACTGAGCGATATGGTCATCATATCGCTCAGTGTGTATGCACTGCCCCCAACCACCCGGGGAAAAACACCAGGTGACGTCGCTTATAGAGCACATCGCCTTGTGTGTCCCCACCTTTACTTTGATTGGTTAGTCTGCAGTTAAGCATACAGCATCACACAGTGGTATAAATTGGCAAGGTGCCTACATAATGAAGTGCTCTTACATACTGTGAAGGCAGCATTTGTTTTTTTGTTGGAACCATATTTATCAAATTGAGCCTATACACTTATCTCAGCATCAGACAGATTGCATAGCTCCAACTTTTCAGATTTGTTTTTTTAGGAGAGAGGGTGTGATAACATCATGAGAAAAGAAACCAGGCACTTCTCAAGCACTAGGCTGCCCTATATTTCTCTCAAAAAATATCCAATTGATTAAGCACACCAGTGTGCTATGGAAGGCAGCAGTGAACAAGAGATAAAGCTCAACTTGACTTGACAGGACACTAATATCTGCACTGCCTTCCTATCTGCACTGTCTCGGGACAGTTAGGAGGTACAGTATGTAACTACAATCTCATAAATATTAGGGCAGCACACAATATGGTTGCCTCCACTGCATACTTGCCTACCTGATCCTCTCCATGAGGGAGAAAATGCTCTGTTCCTGGACTTTCCTGGTAATGTATGATTGCCATCACCTGTGGTGAGCTAGGTAATTGATAAGAAAGGCGTTTCACCACAGGTGATGGCAATCATACATTACCAGGAAAGTCCAGGAACAGAGCATTTTCTCCATCATGGAGAGGGTCAGGTAGGCAAGTATGCTCCACTGTCTCTGAGTGATAGCTATTTCCTAATCACCAGTATCAGGTATGTAAGCAGGGCTTAGCGTAACAGGTGATAATTCCTCAAAACCTGTCACAGTGGGCCGTACTTGCCTATTGTTTTAGAATAATAAAAGAATATTCGAGAAGGCCTTGAGTATCTTGAATATCACCAGTGACTAGAGATTCCAAGTCAAAAAAAAGTCTGTATAGGGTACTTACAGTCATGCAGAGATAGATAAATATTAACTGAATATGGGTAAATATTGATTAGCTAAAATTGTCATCTTTATTGGTTGAAAGCTTAGTGAAATGTACGTTAAGTTGCTACCAGGGATCCACGCACAGATCGGCATGACCCCCCTTGTCTGTTATGCTCAGTTAACATGCATTTGCATTCATTTATGGATGACAGCTCCGATGTGCACAGTTATTACTTGCAGTGAGCACTACATCATGCCAGAAAAGATTAATCATATCAATCTGTGCCCTCCACATTTTGTTGGTGAATTCATGCTGCTATTGGTTTCTCATTGATGCAATATAAAAGCATACCTCCCAACATGACCCTCTCCAGGAGGGACAGAATGCTCTGCTCCTGGACTTCCCTCTTAATTTCTGATTGCCAGCACCTGTAGTGTAACACCTTTCTTATCCATTCACCTGTTCAACACAGGTGATGGCAATCATAAATTAAGAGGGAAGCCCAGGAGCAGAGCATTCTGTCCCTCCTGGAGAGGGTCATGTTGGGAGGTATGTAAAAGTTATTAATATTGAAAGCACAAACCCATTAGGAAAGAAAACATTTCTCATTTCTCATACAAGCTGCAGTTGTGATAAGCATTTACTTTCATTTGGGACAAATAAAAATCTACATACCTGGGGAAATATACAGGTGTATTACTACAAAGAAGGCAATTGAGACATCGGGAGAGCTGTCCTTTGCAATACTAATCGCATATGTTAGTACTACATATGCAATTAGTATCAATGCGATAAGTGGCAGGATGTATCGCAATCCTTTGGCACATCCCACCCTTTACAGGAAGGTCACCAAGCGCTGGATTCCTGTTTTTAAACCCTTTAAGTACTGTAAAAATAAAAGAGGAAGACTTTCCACTGTAGTTTATCTGTAAAGAAATTTCCAAAATGGAAATTTACCTCCTCTATGGATGAGTTCACCTTAAAAGGGGCAAATGTACCTTGCAAGGTATCTTTGTCTTCTTATCTCCAACAGACATAATCAACAGGTGATCATTTAACCATGCAGACACCTCCAAAACAAAAATCAGAAGAAATGGCCTCTCATAGTGTCTAAAAGTATAACAATTTCTGTGCAGTTGACAGCAGAAATAGAAAACACAACTCCATTTGGAAAGAGTTACTGCGTGCCACATATGGACTTCTGAGAATGGCACGAAGGGATGGAGGAGACTTCCGGGAACATCACCTTGTAGTGTAGTCCTTCTCAGGATCCCCTGGAACAGCAGCTGTCTATCTCCCCCACCAACATGTTTTGCATCTTCATTAATTTTTTTGAGGTGTATAGGAGTACTGCCATGACACTCTATACTATAAAATGATCATGTAGTACTGAAAATACACATAAAATCCAGAAAATCCATATAAGAGTAACGCAGCTGTTAGTCGAAGTCCTGTCCAGTGTTTGGTCATTTACTTAATGTCCAGCATTAACTTGCGATGGACTTCAGGTTGTTAGAAAACAAATGGAAGTCGATGGTGAAGTGCAGTTATGGGATCTTCCTTAAAGACAGCTCGAAACCGGAAGTAGTCACTACAACGCATATTTCCTTGCTAATGCGTACCAGCAGCATCTCCATTAGTGCTCAGCAATAGTAATCCAAAAGAAAAACACAGTAAAATGGGGGCATATAATTACATAACAGAATAGCCAAAAAAAAGTATACAACTTTTACTAGTATAATAAAAATCATTATTGGTTATATCGAACCACTTAAAAACCAAGGGCTATTTACTTCAATAACATATCCTCAAAATCCTCAATATTTTTACTGTACTTAAGGAGTAATATTTACTAAAGTGCGAGTTCTTAGAAGTGGAGATGTTGCCCATAGCAAACAATCATATTCTAGCTATTACCTAGGTGCTAGAAAAATGATAAGTAGAATCTAACTGGTTGCTATGGGCAACATCTCCACTTCTAACAACCTGCAATTTAGTAAATATACCACAATTGGCTCAGAAACAGAAATCCAGAGAACTCCAGAGCTCGGTGGCCTTCCTGTTAAGTTTGTTGTTTGGTTTTAGAGGGGTGGTGATCCTGGGTTGGACTCTTGCTGCCGCATTGAAAGTGCAGATTATACATTTTTTTTTCTACAGGGATAACCATAGTTTAGCACGGGTGGTCTTCTGTTTGCCGGCGGCCGGGCTCTCGACGACCAGTATACCGGCGCCGGAATCCCGACCGCCGTCATACCGACATCTTTTCTTCCTCTTGGGGGGCCACGATCCACCTGGAGGGAGAATAGATAGCGTGGTACGCGTAGCGCGCTACCATGCCCGCAGCGAGCCCGCAAGGGGCTCATTTGCGGTCGCCCAGCTGTCGGTATGCTGGCTGTCGGGATTCAGGCGCCGGTATGCTGGTCGCCGGGAGCCCGGCCGCCGACATACCCTACTACACCCGTTTAACACCACAATATATGGGCTGGGTATGTTATACCGGCGTCCGGGATCTTGGCTGTCAGCATCCCGGCCGCCAGAATGCCTGCTGGGTACATGCGCAACGAAGCCTCTTGCAGGGACGCTGTGCTTGCCACGCTGCGGGCTCAGTGGTGAGCTATGCTCGCCACGGGTTCTATTCCCACTCTGAAGGTGTCGTGGACACCCAAGAGTGGGAATAGTCCCTTTTAGTCGGCATGCCGATTGTTGGGTTTGTGAGGCTTCGGGATGTAGGGGGAGGTATTGTGACTGGCGGACTCCTGACTGCCGGTCAGATAACTACATCCCCCTTGTACAAATGGTTCATTGACAAGTGCTGCTGTTTTTGAATGGCAGTTATGCAATAGCCTAAATAGCAGTATTCTATTTAAATTATACATGCATATCAACAAAAGTTGCTGCTCTTGATATTGGTAATTATTTATCTACCTATAAGCAGCACTGATGATAAGTGCGAATGCTTTTGAATGGCAAATATACTACAGGCTAAATATCAGTGCCTCATTTGAATTGAATATATTATATCAATAGGTGGTCACTGCTTATTATATTGCCAGTTGTCTATCTGCCTACTAGCAGTGCACATGTTTGAGAATATCAACCACTTTAATTAGGGGTGTGCACCGGGCCATTGTTCGGGTTTTGGTTTTGGATCTGGATCTCCTTCGTGTGTTGGATCTGGATTGGTTTTGCCAAAACCACCCTTGCGTGTTTTGGTTTTGGATCTGAATTTTTTTGAAAAAAAATCATCAAAACAGCTAAAATAACATAATTTGGGGGTATTTTTGTTCCTACAGTATTATTAACCCCAATAACATAATTTTTCACTGATTTCCAGACTATTCTGAACACCTCATAGCTCACAATTTTGTTTTTATCCAGTTTAGGTCAAAGGGTTGTACCTAGGTAGCTGGATGGAGCAGCAGCAGCCCTTGGATGTATACACTGGGAGAACAAAATATTAAAAAAAAATGTATTTAAAAAAGACGCATTAGGCAAGGCTCAAGATTTCAGGTCACATAAAGATGTTTAATGTAAAGAAGAATAAAAAAGACAATATTTTAGATTTAATTTATTTAATTTATTTTTATTTCAATTTATTTTAATTTAATTTAATTTAATTTATTTAATTTAATTTAATTTAATTTATTTAGAATCAAATTATTCATTTCCTCCAAGATATCTTCAATATGCAGAAAGTTCACTATATGAGTGTGGAGAGTTTATTTATATTCATTTAATTTCAATTAATATAATTTATAATGATTATGAATAATATTAATTTGAATTAGTTACAATGTGTTGATAAGAGTTATGAAAAGTTATAATAAGAAAAAGAGCTACAGACACCACACCCTGAAATGGACGGAGCACGCCTGGATGTATTTTGGGAGGATACAGCACAAAATATTGAAAAAAAGATGTATTTTCTTTTGGGTGGACTGACAGAACACCCCTAGATGGACGGAGCAGCTGCAGTCCCTGGATGTATACCGGGATGACACAGCGCAAAATATTAAATTAATTAAAAATATATATATTGTTTTTTATATCACACGCTGCGTTTACAATGTCGCACAAATGAGTCAAAAATATGTAGAAGTATTGTTTATATCACACACCAGCGGTTACAGTGTCGCACAAATTAATCAGAAATATATATATAATAATTACATACTGTGGTTGACTACACTGACAGCGTCGCACAATGCGTTTATGAGTAGGAAATAATATACTGACTGGCAGTGTCACAGTACTGTATTGTATAGTACACTGGGATACAGCACAAACAAAAAAGTAGATATATTTTTTATAATTATAATTTTAGGCTTTTTGTTTTTAGCTTTAATACTTTTAATTTTACACTGGGGCAACGCCCCTGGATGGACGGACGGGACCACCCCTTTCAGATACAGCAGACAGAGCACCCCTTTCAAATACATAATAGAAATATATTTTTGGCTTTAAATCACACACAGATATATAGCAGTAGTGTACGTCAGCCGCAGTACTAGTCATCACTGAGTGACGCACCAATAGAAATATATTTTTTGCTCTGGATCACACACAGAGGATATATAGTAGTAGTGTACAGCAGTACTGGTAGTCGTCGCTAAGGTGATGCACCAATAGAAATATATTTTTTGCTTTGGATCACACACACAGGATATATATCAGTAGTGTATGGCAGCCGATGTACTAGTAGCCAGAGTGACACACCAATAGAAAATAAGATTTTAAACCTACCGGTAAATCTTTTTCTCCTAGTCCGTAGAGGATGCTGGGGACTCCGTAAGGACCATGGGGATAGACGGGCTCCGCAGGAGACATGGGCACTTTAAGAAAGAACTTTAGGTATGGGTGTGCACTGGCTCCTCCCTCTATGCCCCTCCTCCAGACCTCAGTTAGAGAAACTGTGCCCAGAGGAGACGGACAGTACGAGGATAGGATTTTTGTTAATCCAAGGGCAAGATTCATACCAGCCCACACCATTCACACCGTATAACTTGTGATATACTAACCAGTTAACAGTATGAAAACAACACAGCATCAGTCTGATACCGATGAAAACTATAACATAACCGTTATGTAAGCAATACTATATACAAGTCTTGCAGAAGCCCAGCATCCTCTACGGACTACGAGAAAAAGATTTACCGGTAGGTTTAAAATCTTATTTTCTCTTACGTCCTAGAGGATGCTGGGGACTCCGTAAGGACCATGGGGATTATACCAAAGCTCCCAAACAGGCGGGAGAGTGCGGATGACTCTGCAGCACCGATTGAGCAAACAGGAGGTCCTCCTCAGCCAGGGTATCAAACTTATAGAACTTTGCAAAGGTGTTTGACCCCGACCAAGTAGCAGCTCAACACAGTTGTAATGCCGAGACACCTCGGGCAGCCGCCCAAGAAGAGCCCACCTTCCTAGTGGAATGGGCCTTAACCGATCTTGGTAACGGCAATCCAGCCGTAGAATAAGCCTGCTGAATCGTGTTACAGAGTCTGCTTTGAAGCGGGAGCGCCAACCTTGTTGGCTGCATACAGGACAAACAGTGCTTCTGACTTCCTGACTCTAGCCGTTCTTGCGCACGTAAATTTTCGAAGCCCTGACCACATCAAGGGACTCGGAATCCTCCAAGTCTCGCGTAGCCACAGGCACCACAATAGGTTGGTTCATATGAAAAGATGACACCACCTTAGGCAAAAATTGAGGACGGGTCCGCAATTCCGCTCTATCCATATGGAAAACCAGATAGGGGCTTTTATGAGACAAGGCCGCCAATTCCGACACTCGCCTAGCCGAAGCCAAGGCTAACAACATGACCACCTTCCAAGTGAGATATTTTAACTCCACTGTTTTAAGTGGTTCAAACCAGTGCGACTTAAGGAAACTCAACACCACGTTAAGGTCCCAAGGCGCCACCGGAGGTACAAAAGGAGGCTGAATATGCAGCACTCCCTTCACAAAAGTCTGTACTTCTGGGAGAGAAGCTAATTCCTTCTGAAAGAAAATGGATAAGGCCGAAATCTGAACCTTAATGGAGCCTAATTTTAGGCCCAAATTCACTCCTGGCCTCACACCAAGAAACATACTTTCGCCATATACGGTGATAATGTTTTGCTGTCACGTCCTTCCTAGCCTTTAGCAGAGTAGGAATGACCTCATCCGGAATGCCCTTTTCCGCTAGGATCCGGCGTTCAATCGCCATGCCGTAAAACGCAGCCGCGGTAAGTTTTGGAACAGACAGGGCCCCTGTTGCAGCAGGTATTGTCTTAGAGGAAGAGGCCACGGATCTTCTGTGAGCATCTCCTGCAGATCCGGATACCAGGCCCTTCGCGGCCAATCCGGAACAATGAGAATTGTCTGCACTTCTCTTTTTCTAATTATTCTCAACACCTTTGGGATGAGAGGAAGAGGAGGAAACACACAGACCGACTGGAAAACCCATGGTGTCACTAGGGCGTCCACAGCCACTGCCTGAGGGTCTCTTGACCTGGCGCAATACCTCTGTAGCTTTTTGTTGAGGCGGGACGCCATCATGTCTATCTGTGGCAGTCCCCACTGACTTGCAATTTGTGCGAAGACTTCCTGATGAAGTCCCCACTCTACTGGATGCAGGTCGTGTCTGCTGAGGAAGTCTGCTTCCCAGTTGTCCATTCCTTGAATGAACACTGCTGACAGTGCGCTTACATGATTTTCCGCCCAGCGAAGAATCCTGGTGGCTTCCGCCATTGCCACTCTGCTCCTTGTGCCGCCTTGGCGGTTTACATGAGCCACTGCTGTGATGTTGTCTGACTGGATCAGAACCGGTAGGTCGCGAAGCAAGGTCTCCGCTTGACGAAGGGCGTTGTATATGGACCTCAGCTCCAGGACGTTGATGTGAAGACAAGTCTCTTGACTTGACCAAAGACCTTGGAAGTTTCTTCCCTGTGTGACTGCTCCCCAACCTCGGAGGCTCGCGTCCGTGGTTACCAGAATCCAGTCCTGAATGCCGAACCTGTGACCCTCTAGAAGGTGGGCACTCTGTAGCCACCACAGGAGAGATACCCTGGCCCTGGGGGACAGGGTGATTAACTGATGAATCTGTAGATGTGACCCGGACCACTTGTCCGGTATGTCCCATTGGAAAATCCTCGCATGGAACCTGCCGAAGGAAATGGCCTCATAAGATGCCACCATCTTCCCCAGGACCCGAGTGCAGTGATGCACTGACACTTGTTTTGGCTTCAATAGGTTCCTGACCAGATTCATGAGTTCCTGGGCCTTTTCTATCGGAAGATAAACCCTTTTCTGGTCCGTATCCAGAATCATGCCTAAGAAGGTCAGACGAGTCGTAGGAACCAACTGCGACTTCAGGAATTGAGAATCCCGCCGTGTTGCTGTAACACCTTCAGTGAAAGTGACACGCTGTTCAGCAACTGCTCTCGTGATCTCGCTTTTATGAGGAGATCGTCCAAGTACGGGATAATTGTGACACCTTGCTTGCGCAGGAGCACCATCATTTCCGCCATTACCTTGGTGAAAATCCTCGGGGCCGTGGAAAGCCCAAACGGCAATGTCTGAAATTGGTAATGACAATCCTTTACCGCAAGTCTCAGGTACGCCTGATGAGGTGGATATATGGGAACATGAAGGTATGCATCCTTTATGTCCAGGGATACCATTAAATCCCCCCCTTCCAGGCTGGCGATGACCGCTCTAAGCGATTCCATCTTGAACTTGAACCTTTTCAAGTATAGGTTCAGGAATTTTAAATTTAAAATGGGTCTGACCGAACCGTCCGGTTTCGGGACTACAAACAGGGTTGAGTAATTTCCCCTCCCTTGTTGAAGTAGGGGAACATTTACCACCACCTGTTGAAGATACAATTTGTGAATTGCATTTAACACTATCTCCCTTTCTGGGGGAGAAGCCGGTAAGGCCGATTTGAAAAACCGGCGAGGAGGCACCTCTTCGAATTCCAGCTTGTAACCCTGAGAAACAATATCTATTGCCCAGGGATCCACCTGTGAGTGAACCCAGATGTGGCTGAAAAGTCGAAGACGTGCCCCCACTGGGGCGGACTCCCTTAGCGGAGCCCCAGCGTCATGCGGTGGATTTAGTAGAGGCCGGGGAGGACTTCTGTTCCTGGGAACTAGCTGTGTTTTGCAGCTTTTTCCCTCTGCCCTTCCCTCTGGCAAGAAAGGACGCACCTCGTACTCTCTTGTTTCTCTGTGACCGAAAGGACTGCATTTGATTATGTGGCGCTTTCTTAGGCTGTAAGGGAATATAATTACCTGCCGTAGCTGTGGAGACCAGGTCCGAGAGACCGTCCCCAAACAGTTCCTCACCCTTTGAGTCGGCATCACCTGTCCATTGCCGGGTCCATAGGACTCGTCTAGCAGAAATCGACATAGCGTTGACTCTAGAACCCAGCAGACCAATGTCTCTTTGAGCATCTCTCATGTATAAGATAGCATCTTTAATATGTCCTAGGGTCAATAAAATGGTATCCTTATCCAGGGTATATATTTCCGTCGATAAGGTATCTGTCCACGAGCTACAGCGCTACAAACCCAAGCCGACGCTATCGCCGGTCTGAGTAAGGTACCAGAATGTGTGTAAATGGACATCAAGGTACCCTCCTGCTTGTGATCAGCAGGATCCCTAAGGGTAGCCGTATCTTGGGTTGGCAGCGCTACCTTTTTGGATAAGCGTGTCAACGCTTTGTCCACCCTAGGGGAGGATTCCCACCGTATCCTGTGCTTTGCCGGGAAAGGATAAGCCATAAGAATCCTTTTGGGAATCTGCAGTTTCTTGTCTGGAGATTCCCACGCTTTTTCACACAACTCGTTCAGCTCATGAGAGGGGGGAAAGGTTACCTCAGCTTTCTTTCCCTTAAACATGTGTACCCTCGTGTCAGGGACAGAGGGGTCATCAGTGATATGCAGTACATCCTTTATTGCAATAATCATATATCGAATACTTTTAGCCAATTTTGACTGTAATTTTGCATCATCGTAGTCGACACTGGAGTCAGAATCCGTGTCGGTATCAGTGTCTACTATTTGGGATAGTGGGCGCTTTTGAGACCCCGAAGGTCCCTGCGACATAGGGACAGGCAGGGGTTGACTCCCTTCCTGTTCCCTAGCTTCCGCTTTGTCCAGTCTTTTGTGCAATAAATTCACATTAGCACTTAAAAAATTCCACATATCCATCCAGTCAGGTGTCGGCGTTGTCGATGGAGACACCACACTCATTTGCTCCACCTCCTCTCTAGGCGAGCCTTCTACCTCAGACATACCGACACACGCGTACCGACACACCACACACACAGGGAATCCTCTTATCTGAAGACAGTTCCCCCACAAGGCCCTTTGGAGAGATGGAGAGAGAGTATGCCAGCATACACCCAGCGCCAATGACCCAGGAAAAAACACACAATATGTTTACCCAGAAAGCGCTGTAATCTGTAATTTGTGCCAAATTATGTGCCCCCCCCCCCTTCTTTAAAACCATCTTTCACCATGGATAAGCAGGGGAGAGTCCGGGGAGCTTCCTCTCAGCGCTGTGCTGTGGAGAAAATGGCGCTGGTGAGTGCTGAGGAACAAGCTCCACCCCCTCAGCGGCGGGCTTCGGTCCCGCTCAAATATTGAAAAAACTGTCGGGGGCTCTTTTATATACAGTGCCTAGCTGTGTATATATGTACTTTTGCCAGAAAATGAGGTTTATATTGCTGCCCAGGGCGCCCCCCCTGCGCCCTGCACCATTACAGTGACTGCTGTGTGTGAGCTGTGTGGGAGCAATGGCGCACAGCATTACTGCTGTGCGTTACCTCTATGAAGATCTGAAGTCTTCTGCCGCCTCTGAAGTCTTCTTCCTTCTCATACTCATCCGACTTCTATCTTCCGGCTCTGCGAGGAGGACGGCGGAGCGGCTCTGGGACGGACGGCGAGGGTGAGACCTGCGTACCGATCCCTCTGGAGCTAATGGTGTCCAGTAGCCTAAGAAACAGAGCCTAACATTAAAGTAGGTCTGTTTCTCTCTCCTCAGTCCCTCGATGCAGGGAGTCTGTTACCAGCAGTGCTCCCTGAAAATAAAAAAAACCTAACAAATATACTTTCTTTTCAGGAAACTCAGGAGAGCTCCCTGTAATGCACCCAGTCTCCTCTGGGCACAGTAATAAACTGAGGTCTGGAGGAGGGGCATAGAGGGAGGAGCCAGTGCACACCCATACCTAAAGTTCTTTCTTAAAGTGCCCATGTCTCCTGCGGAGCCCGTCTATCCCCATGGTCCTTACGGAGTCCCCAGCATCCTCTAGGACGTAAGAGAAATATATTTTTTGCTTTGGATCATATACAGAGGATATATAGCAGTAGTGTATGGCAGTACACAGCCCCTTATAGACAGAGAACACCTGGTCCTATACACAGCCACAGTATGCTATATGCAATGCACTGTATACTATACAGAGCCCTAACGCAGTGACAGTCACAGCACACCTACACAAGCAGCACCCCAGGTTAGCTCAACTCTCCTGCTGCAACCCCTCTGCTCTCTCCTGCCCCCCTTTCCTAACCTGCCTATCTGATTACAGCACAGAATACAGCACAGAAGGAACACGTCCTTAGTGTGCACTCTCCAAGGCCGGAGTGAAGATGGCGCAGATAATAAGATTTTACTTACCGATAAATCTATTTCTCGGAGTCCGTAGTGGATGCTGGGGTTCCTGAAAGGACCATGGGGAATAGCGGCTCCGCAGGAGACAGGGCACAAAAAGTAAAGCTTTTCCAGATCAGGTGGTGTGCACTGGCTCCTCCCCCTATGACCCTCCTCCAGACTCCAGTTAGGTACTGTGCCCGGACGAGCGTACACAATAAGGGAGGATTTTGAATCCCGGGTAAGACTCATACCAGCCACACCAATCACACCGTACAACTTGTGATCTAAACCCAGTTAACAGTATGATAACAGCGGAGCCTCTGAAAGATGGCTTCCTAAACAATAACCCAAATTAGTTAACAATAACTATGTACAATTATTGCAGATAATCCGCACTTGGGATGGGCGCCCAGCATCCACTACGGACTACGAGAAATAGATTTATCGGTAAGTAAAATCTTATTTTCTCTGACGTCCTAGTGGATGCTGGGGTTCCTGAAAGGACCATGGGGATTATACCAAAGCTCCCAAACGGGCGGGAGAGTGCGGATGACTCTGCAGCACCGAATGAGAGAACTCCAGGTCCTCCTTAGCCAGAGTATCAAATTTGTAAAATTTTACAAACGTGTTCTCCCCTGACCACGTAGCTGCTCGGCAAAGTTGTAATGCCGAGACCCCTCGGGCAGCCGCCCAAGATGAGCCCACCTTCCTTGTGGAGTGGGCCTTTACAGATTTAGGCTGTGGCAGGCCTGCCACAGAATGTGCAAGTTGGATTGTGCTACAGATCCAACGAGCAATCGTCTGCTTAGACGCAGGAGCACCCATCTTGTTGGGTGCATACAATATCAACAACGAGTCAGATTTTCTGACTCCAGCTGTCCTTGCAATATATATTTTTAATGCTCTGACAACGTCCAGTAACTTGGAGTCCTCCAAGTCACTTGTAGCCGCAGGCACTACAATAGGCTGGTTCAGATGAAATGCTGACACCACCTTAGGGAGAAAATGCGGACGAGTCCGCAGTTCTGCCCTGTCCGAATGGAAAATCAGATATGGGCTTTTGTAAGATAAAGCTGCCAGTTCTGACACTCTCCTGGCCGAAGCCAGGGCTAGAAGCATGGTCACTTTCCATGTGAGATATTTCAAATCCACCTTCTTTAGTGGTTCAAACCAATGAGATTTTAGAAAGTCCAAAACCACATTGAGATCCCACGGTGCCACTGGAGGCACCACAGGAGGCTGTATATGTAGCACTCCCTTAACAAAGGTCTGGACTTCAGGGACTGAAGCCAATTCTTTTTGAAAGAAAATCGACAGGGCCGAAATTTGAACCTTAATAGATCCCAATTTGAGACCCATAGACAATCCTGATTGCAGGAAATGTAGGAATCGACCCAGTTGAAATTCCTCCGTCGGAGCACTCCGATCTTCGCACCACGCAACATATTTTCGCCAAATTCGGTGATAATGTTGCACGGTTACTTCCTTCCTTGCTTTAATCAAAGTAGGAATGACTTCTTCCGGCATGCCTTTTTCCTTTAGGATCCGGCGTTCAACCGCCATGCCGTCAAACGCAGCCGCGGTAAGTCTTGAAACAGACAGGGACCCTGCTGAAGCAAGTCCCTCCTTAGAGGTAGAGGCCACGGATCTTCCGTGATCATCTCTTGAAGTTCCGGGTACCAAGTCCTTCTTGGCCAATCCGGAACCACTAGTATCGTCCTTACGCCTCTTTGCCGTATAATTCTCAATACTTTTGGTATGAGAGGCAGAGGAGGAAACACATACACCGACTGGTACACCCAAGGCGTTACCAGCGCGTCCACAGCTATTGCCTGCGGATCTCTTGACCTGGCGCAATACCTGTCCAGTTTTTTGTTGAGGCGAGACGCCATCATGTCCACCATTGGTCTTTCCCAACGGGTTACCAGCAAGTGGAAGACTTCTGGATGAAGTCCCCACTCTCCCGGGTGAAGATCGTGTCTGCTGAGGAAGTCTGCTTCCCAGTTGTCCACTCCCGGGATGAACACTGCTGACAGTGCTATCACATGATTCTCTGCCCAGCGAAGAATCCTTGCAGCTTCTGCCATTGCACTCCTGCTTCTTGTGCCGCCCTGTCTGTTCACATGGGCGACTGCCGTGATGTTGTCCGACTGGATCAACACCGGTTTTCCCTGAAGCAGAGGTTCTGCCTGGCTTAGAGCATTGTATATTGCTCTTAGTTCCAGAATGTTTATGTGAAGAGACGTTTCCAGGCTCGTCCATACTCCCTGGAAGTTTCTTCCTTGTGTGACTGCTCCCCAGCCTCTCAGGCTGGCGTCCGTGGTCACCAGGATCCAATCCTGTATGCCGAATCTGCGGCCCTCCAATAGATGAGCACTCTGCAACCACCACAGAAGAGACACCCTTGTCCTTGGAGACAGGGTTATCCGCAGGTGCATCTGAAGATGCGACCCTGACCATTTGTCCAACAGATCCCTTTGGAAAATTCTTGCGTGGAATCTGCCGAATGGAATTGCTTCGTAAGAAGCCACCATTTTTCCCAGGACTCTTGTGCATTGATGTACAGACACCTTTCCTGGTTTTAGGAGGTTCCTGACAAGCTCGGATAACTCCTTGGCTTTTTCCTCCGGGAGAAAAACCTTTTTCTGAACCGTGTCCAGAATCATCCCTAGGAACAGCAGACGAGTTGTCGGCATTAACTGGGATTTTGGAATATTCAGAATCCACCCGTGCTGTTTTAGCACTTCTTGCGACAGTGCTAATCCCATCTCTAGCTGTTCTCTGGACCTTGCCCTTATTAGGAGATCGTCCAAGTATGGGATAATTAATACGCCTTTTCTTCGAAGAAGAATCATCATCTCGGCCATTACCTTTGTAAAGACCCGAGGTGCCGTGGACAATCCGAACGGCAGCGTCTGAAACTGATAGTGACAGTTTTGTACAACGAACCTGAGGTACCCCTGGTGTGAGGGGTAAATTGGAACGTGGAGATACGCATCCTTGATGTCCAAGGATACCATAAAGTCCCCCTCTTCCAGGTTCGCTATCACTGCTCTGAGTGACTCCATCTTGAACTTGAACTTCTTTATGTACAGGTTCAAGGACTTCAGATTTAGAATAGGCCTTACCGAGCCATCCGGCTTCGGTACCACAAAAAGAGTGGAATAATACCCCTTCCCTTGTTGTAGAAGAGGTACCTTGACTATCACCTGCTGAGAGTACAGCTTGTGAATGGCTTCCAAAACCGTCTCCCTTTCGGAGGGGGACGTTGGTAAAGCAGACTTCAGGAAACGGCGAGGTGGATCTGTCTCTAATTCCAACCTGTACCCCTGAGATATTATCTGCAGGATCCAGGGATCTACCTGCGAGTGAGCCCACTGCGCGCTGTAATTTTTGAGACGACCACCCACCGTCCCCGAGTCCGCTTGAGAAGCCCCAGCGTCATGCTGAGGCTTTTGTAGAAGCCGGGGAAGGCTTCTGTTCCTGGGAAGGAGCTGCCTGTTGCTGTCTCTTCCCTCGACCTCTGCCTCGTGGCAGATATGAATAGCCCTTTGCTCTCTTATTTTTAAAGGAACGAAAGGGCTGCGGTTGAAAAGTCGGTGCCTTTTTCTGTTGGGGAGTGACTTGAGGTAGAAAGGTGGATTTCCCGGCTGTAGCCGTGGCCACCAAATCTGATAGACCGACTCCACCTTTATACGGCAAAACTTCCATATGTCGTTTTGAATCCGCATCGCCTGTCCACTGTCGCGTCCATAAAGCTCTTCTGGCCGAAATGGACATAGCACTTACCCGTGATGCCAGTGTGCAGATATCCCTCTGTGCATCACGCATATAAAGAAATGCATCCTTTATTTGTTCTAACGACAGTAAAATATTGTCCCTGTCCAGGGTATCAATATTTTCAATCAGGGACTCTGACCAAACTACCCCAGCACTGCACATCCAGGCAGTCGCTATAGCTGGTCGTAGTATAACACCTGCATGTGTGTATATACTTTTTTGGATATTTTCCATCCTCCTATCTGATGGATCTTTAAGTGCGGCCGTCTCAGGAGAGGGTAACGCCACTTGTTTAGATAAGCGTGTTAGCGCCTTGTCCACCCTAGGAGGTGTTTCCCAGCGCTCCCTAACCTCTGGCGGGAAAGGGTATAATGCCAATAATTTCTTTGAAATTATCAGCTTTTTATCAGGGGCAACCCACGCTTCATTACACACGTCATTTAATTCTTCTGATTCAGGAAAAACTATAGGTAGTTTTTTCACACCCCACATAATACCCTGTTTAGTGGTACCTGTAGTATCAGCTAAATGTAACGCCTCCTTCATTGCCAAAATCATATAACGTGTGGCCCTACTGGAAAATACGGTTGATTCGTCACCGTCACCACTGGAGTCAGTGCCTGTGTCTGGGTCTGTGTCGACCGACTGAGGCAAAGGGCGTTTCACAGCCCCTGACGGTGTTTGAGTCGCCTGGACAGGCACTAATTGATTGTCCGGCCGTCTCATGTCGTCAAACGACTGCTTTAGCGTGTTGACACTATCCCGTAGTTCCATAAATAAAGGCATCCATTCTGGTGTCGACTCCCTAGGGGGTGACATCCTCATATTTGGCAATTGCTCCGCCTCCACACCAATATCGTCCTCATACATGTCGACACACACGTACCGACACACAGCAGACACACAGGGAATGCTCCTAACGAAGACAGGACCCACTAGCCCTTTGGGGAGACAGAGGGAGAGTTTGCCAGCACACACCAAAAGCGCTATATATAACAGGGATAGCCTTATAATAAGTGCTCCCTTATAGCTGCTTTATATATATCAAAATATCGCCATAAATTTGCCCCCCCTCTCTGTTTTACCCTGTTTCTGTAGTGCAGTGCAGGGGAGAGACCTGGGAGCCGTCCTGACCAGCGGAGCTGTGAGAGGAAATGGCGCCGTGTGCTGAGGAGATAGGCCCCGCCCCTTTTCCGGCGGGCTCGTCTCCCGCTATTTAGTGAATCCAGGCAGGGGTTAAATATCTCCATATAGCCTCTGGGGGCTGTATGTGAGGTATTTTTAGCCTTTATATAGGTTACATTTGCCTCCCAGGGCGCCCCCCCCCAGCGCCCTGCACCCTCAGTGACTGCGTGTGAAGTGTGCTGAGAGGAAAATGGCGCACAGCTGCAGTGCTGTGCGCTACCTTTAGAAGACTGCAGGAGTCTTCAGCCGCCGATTCTGGACCTCTTCTGACTTCAGCATCTGTAAGGGGGCCGGCGGCGCGGCTCCGGTGACCATCCAGGCTGTACCTGTGATCGTCCCTCTGGAGCTGATGTCCAGTAGCCAAGAAGCCAATCCATCCTGCACGCAGGTGAGTTCACTTCTTCTCCCCTCAGTCCCTCGTTGCAGTGATCCTGTTGCCAGCAGGACTCACTGTAAAATAAAAAACCTAAGCTAAACTTTTTCTAAGCAGCTCTTTAGGAGAGCCACCTAGATTGCACCCTTCTCGGCCGGGCACAAAAATCTAACTGGAGTCTGGAGGAGGGTCATAGGGGGAGGAGCCAGTGCACACCACCTGATCTGGAAAAGCTTTACTTTTTGTGCCCTGTCTCCTGCGGAGCCGCTATTCCCCATGGTCCTTTCAGGAACCCCAGCATCCACTAGGACGATAGAGAAAACTGGGACTATATATAGAATCCAAAACCTGCGAGATCCAACAGCAGGAAGATGATGTTTTGCCTCTTTTTCGGTTCCGAGTTAGGCGCGAAAAACCAAGCCTGGCTCGGATCCGGGCTCGGATCTCTAAGTTCGGTGGGGTTCGGTTCTCAGAGAACCGAACCCGCTCATCTCTAACTTTAATATATATGCAGACTAAGGGCTGAATCCAATTAGCCCTGTTAAATTAATTTAATTTAACGGGGATGGAAAAGTATGGTAGCCTCGGGCTTTATCACCTGAGGCTGAAAAAGAAATGTAAAGATGGTGCTTCACTTCAAAGGTGCAGCAACTCAACAGTCAGGACAGTCACCTTAGTCCCTTAAAAGCTTTTATAGTGTTCTCATATTTGCTGTGGTGCGCTCCCTGGGTCAATAAACGACAATTTTTTCTCTCAATCCAATGATAAAGGGTATATGTTCATCAGCACTTTGTCACAGGGAAAACAAACGACGTAAAAGAATTCAGATATCTTCTCTCTCAATATACTGATATGTCTGATGGCTAAAAGTTGACAACACACAGGGATAAAGGTGCAGGTAACGGAGCAAAGCAGAACATGGGGGGTCATTCCGAGTTGTTCGCTCGCAAGCGGATTTTAGCAGATTTGCTAATGCTAAGCCGCCGCCTACTGGGAGTGAATCTTAGCATCTTAAAATTGCGAACGATGTATTCGCAATATTGCGATTACACACCTCGTAGCAGTTTCTGAGTAGCTCCAGACTTACTCGGCATCTGCGATCATTTCACTGCTTGTCGTTCCTGGTTTGACGTCACAAACACACCCAGCGTTCGCCCAGACACTCCTCCGTTTCTCCGGCCACTCCTGCGTTTTTTCCGGAAACGGTAGCGTTTTTTCCCACACGCCCATAAAACGGCCTGTTTCCGCCCAGTAACACCCATTTCCTGTCAATCACATTACGATCGCCAGAACGATGAAAAAGCCGTGAGTAAAAATCCTAACTGCATAGCAAATTTACTTGGCGCAGTCGCAGTGCGGACATTGCGCATGCGCATTAAGCGGAAAATCGCTGCAATGCGAAGATTTTTACCAAGCGAACAACTCGGAATGACCCCCCTTGTAGCAGACCTTTTGTACGCTGACAATACTTGTAAGAACTCAACCTGAGGCTATTCAATTCTACCCCTTTTTTCACCTGAACCTTTTTTAATACCCATTAACTTAATGTGTTGATGGGCGGTAACACACAGAATCCCCCTTTCCACATTCCACTTACTTCCCCAGTGAAGAGGGAGGTCTTGGGGCTTTACAATACAATTCACAGTGAGTATACATGTAAAAAGTGGGTGGGTAGGTATGTATGTATGTATGTATGTATGCAATAAGCCCCACCCCCCACTATAGGCTGCATTAATTTCTTTGATGTAAGCTACAAGATTTGATAAAGATTGGTCCATGTGGAAGTGCAACCTAACACATGACACCACCTACACACAAGCAAAGAATTTTGAAAATCCCCCTAAATTAATTTCACAATAGTGGCAATGTCTTCTTACATTGACTTCTGGACCTCCAAGAACGGCCTACCTTGTCTCAGAAAAAAGCAATGATAACGTACTGTACCTGCCAAATTTTACAGAAAACATCACCCACGTCTGGCTTTTAACCAAAACTGGTCCCATGTCTTTTACAATATTCAGAAATGCAACAAGATCAGCTAATTGGCTCCAGTTTATTTTCAAATATTTCCCAGCTGTCTGCAAGGTGCCCAATGGGGGTAACTGCTGACCCACTCTCCGGTGGTGCTGTTCTTTAGTCATAGGCAAGCACAGGCAATTCTCCCTAAGGGCCTAATTCAGAGGCGGACGCAGTGCCGATGTTTGCACAGTTGAGCAATTTTTTGGCGCATGTGACACAGTCACACTGCATGCATGGCAATTGATTAGTAATGACAGACGCAGTGCGGACCTATTCACAAAGTGAGTGACAGGTGGTGACTGTTTGCGGGACGTAATGGGGGTGGCAACAAAATCGCAGGTGTGTCGCAAGCAGTGGCGGGTCCAGAGGTGGGGCTGCAGCATACTCCAAATTTCAAATAAGGGAGCCACACCAACTGTCATCCCAAACTGACTCACTGGCAGTTGGTGTGGCTCCCCTATTTGAAATTTGGAGTATGCTGCAGCCCCACCTCTGGACCCGCCATTGGTCAGAAGCGTTTTTTGTGCATGTCCTAGTCACAATTCATTTACAGTAGTTGTACTGGCCTTGGACCCTCATTCCGAGTTGATCGCTCGCTAGCTATTTTTTGCAGAGCAGCGATCAGATAGTCGCCGCCCACGGGGGAGTGTATTTTTGCTTTGCAAGTGTGCGATCGCATGTGCAGCCAAGCGGGACGAAAAAGTTTTTTGCAGTTTCTGAGTAGGTCTGAACTTACTCAGCCCTTGCGATCACTTCAGCCTGTCCGGTCCCGAAACTGACGTCAGACACCCGCCTTTCAAACGCCTGGACACGCCTGAGTTTTCCTTACCACTCCCAGAAAACGGTCAGTTGACACCCATAAACGCCTTCTTCCTGTCAATCTCCTTGCGATCGGTTGTGCGAATGGATTCATCGCTAGAAGCATTGCACAGCAACGATGCTGTTTGTAGGAAAGAAACTGAAGGCAAGGACATCTAAGGTAATATTCTCGGAATTATTACCCGTGCCACGCGCTAGTCCAGAGAGGCAGAGGGAGATTAGGGAGGTAAATGTGTGGCTTAGGGATTGGTGCAGGAAAGAGGGGTTTGTGTCTCTGGAATACTGGGCGGACTTCTCAGTCAGGCAGGGCCGTTTCTTGGGGCAGGCAAGCAGTGCAATCGCACTGGGCGCCCGCCGCGGCACTAACTGTGGCTCTCTGCTTCCCCCTCCTATTTCTCCCCGAGTAACCCGCTCGGGGGGCGGAGTTTCACGGAATGACGCGGTTGCGTAGTTTTGTCACGATGCAACCCCATCACTCCGCGAAACTCCCCCCCCCCCCCCCCCCCCCCCCCCCGAGCGGAGTGCAGAGGGGGATCCAAGTTAGGAAGAGGGAAAGTCCAGCGCGAGGAGCGACTGGTGAGGCGGGCCGAGGAGTGGTAATCGCCTCTAAGTATTCTCTCTCTCTCTCTCCCTCAATGTGTAAAATGGGGACACCTGCCGTAATGTGTGAAATGGGGACTCTTGCCTGCCGTAGTGTGGGAATTTAATGTATCAAGGGCATTGCGGTGTGTGGCATAATATGGTGCAGGGGGCGTTACTGTGTGGGGCTTAATATGGTAGAAATTTTTTTTCCTGTGGTGGTCGTGATCTGTTGGAGCAGGGTCAAAAACTGGATTGTGAGGTAGTCTTTTCAGACGAGGCCATGTCCATTTAAATGAGGCCACACCCATTTAGATGAGGCCACACCCCCTTGCTGGGTGCGCACGCAAGTTTTTTTTTTTCATCTAGGTGTGTGTGGGGGGTGGGGGGCACATTTTTTTATGTCATGGGGGGCACATTTTAAATCTCGCACTGGGAGCCAAATTGGCTAGAAACAGCCCTGCAGTCAGGCGCCATCTCTTTTGTCATGACGGATTGCACCTGACTGAGGAGGGGGCAGCGGAGCTGGGGGGAAGGATGGTTAGAAGGTTGAAGGAGATTTTAAACTAGGAGCCTGGGGGGAGGGTTTAGCTAGAAACTACGGGTCATGCAGTGAGAATAGTGGGGATGGCGGTAGTAAACGAAATGGGGGAGAAGTTGGGGGGAGGGTAAGAGCAGGCGGTAAGGTTACTAACATGGGTACTAAAAGAGATTTTACCAAAGCACTAACCAATGACGATTACAGGTCATCATTGCTACATAAGGTGAAAGATGTCCCTAACGCAAGGGAAAATACTTATCTTAGTTGTATGTATGTAAATGCCAGAAGCATTACTGGTAAAAAGGGTGAACTAGAAATACTTGCAGCAAGCAAACAGTATGATATTATAGGCATTACTGAAACTTGATGGGACGAATCTCATGATTGGACAGTCAATCTAGAGGGCTATACACTGTTTAGGAGAGACAGACTAAATAAAAAGGGTGGAGGGGTGTGTCTTTACGTAAAGCAGTTTTTAAAACCTGATATACGGGAAGATATTCAGGAGGGGACTGTAGACACTGTCGAGACATTATGGGTAGAAATTGCATGCGGGGAAAAAGGAATAAAAAAGTTAGTATTGGGTGTATGCGATAGGCCGCCTGGTATCAACACATCTGATGATGAATTTTTACTAAAGCAAATTGAAAGAGCAGCAGGAGTAGGAGACAGTAGTGATGGGAGATTTTAACTATCCAGAGATAAACTGGAAAAACGATTCATGTGATACTGCTAGGGGCAATATGTTTTTAAACACACTTAATGATAACTACTTAGTCCAACTAATTGAGGAACCAACTAGGTACAATGCAATCTTAGACCTGGTATTAACAAACAATGGGGATTTGGTATCAGGTATTATAGTAGGGGAACCCATAGGAAACAACGACCACAATATGGTCACATTCAATATCAGTTTCCATAAAACAGCCCTATACTGGCTCAACTAGGACTCTAAACTTTAGCAAAGCAAATTTTGAAAAGATGAGGGTATTTTTCAGGGATATTGAATGGGAAGGTTTGTTTTTAGGAAAAAATACTATGGAGAAATGGGAGGTACTAAAATTCCTGCTAGCTAAAAATACACTCAAATTTATTCCTATGAGCAGCAAAAAAAGGAATAAAAATCATAAACCGATGTGGCTTAACAAAAAGATTAAGGAACTTATGGGCAAGAAAAGGCGAGCATTTAAAAAATACAAATCTGACGGGGAAGCAGAGTCATTTCAGCACTATAAGGAATGTAACAAAATTTGCAAAAAGGAAATAAGAGCGGCTAAAGTAGAAACTGAAAAACTAGTAGCAAAGGAAAGCAAAGCGAATCCCAAAAAATTCTTTAAATACATTAATAGCAAGAGATTAAAGAAGGAGAGTATAGGCCCTTTAAAAGACAAGTTGGGAGTCTTAAGCAAAAATGATAATGACATAGCGGACACACTAAATTAGTTTTTTTCAACAGTATTTACTAGAGAGGACCCAATTCAGGGACTGACACACAATCTCAATAATGAGAATATCCCACTGATAGGTACTTATTTAAGCGAGGAAGTAGTCTGTGACCGATTAAAACATTTAAAGATTAATAGATCACCAGGACCCGATGGTATATTCACCCAAGGGTTCTAATGGAGCTTCACTCTGAACTGGCAAAACCGCTATTTTTGATCTTTAAAGATTCAGTTATATCAGGTATGGTTCCCAAAGACTGGCGTATAGCGGAAGTAGTGCCTATATTCAAAAAGGGAAGTAAAGCTGAACCAGGTAATTATAGACCAGTTAGTCTTACATCTAGAGTGGGGAAAGTATTGGAAGGTATTCTAAGAGATAGTATTCAGAAGTTCCTTGAAGTCAATAAGGTCATTAAAAGGAATCAACATGGGTTTATGAAGGACAGATCCTGTCAAACCAACTTACTTGGCTTTTATGAAACAGTAAGCGCAAACCTAGATCAGGGTAAAGACGTGGATGTAATCTTTTTAGACTTTGCCAAAGCGTTCGATACTGTACCACACATGAGACTTATCTACAAGCTACAAGAATCAGGGCTAGGAAGCACAATATGCACTTGGGTCAAAAACTGGTTAGATAATAGGGAGCAGCGCGTTGTGGTTAATGGATCTTTTTCAACTTGGACTGAAGTGCTAAGTGGTGTGCCGCAAGTCTCAGTATTAGGACCGCTATTGTTCAATATTTTCATTAACGACCTAACAGAAGGTCTAGAGAGCATGGTGTCCATTTTTGCAGATGATACCAAATTGTGTAAGGCTATAAATACAGAGGAGGATGCCGAGTCTCTTCAGAATGACTTAGTTAAATTAGAAGCATGGGCAGCCAAATGGAGAATGCGCTTCAACACAGACAAGTGTAAGGTAATGCACTGTGGTAGCAAGAACAAAAATTACACCTACCTACTAAATGGGGTAAAATTAGGGGATTCTGTACTGCAAAAGGACTTAGGTGTCCTCATAGATAGCAAACTAAGCAGTAGTATCCAAAGTAGGACTGCAGCAAAGATGGCTAATAAGATATTAGCATGCATAAAACGGGGTATTGATGCTAGGGACGAGAGTATTATACTCCCGTTATATAAATCACTAGTGAGGCCACACCTTGAATACTGTGTACAATTCTGGGCACCGTACTACAAAAAGGATATCCTGGAGCTAGAAAAGGTTCAGAGGAGGGCGACCAAACTAATTAAGGGCATGGAGACGATGGAATACAAGGAAAGGCTTGAAAGACTAGGCATGTTTACATTGGAAAAGCGGAGACTAAGAGGGGATATGATCAACATCTACAAATATATAAGGGGACAATACACAGAGTTTGCGCGGGACCTGTTTTTGGTTAGATCAACACAGAGGACCCGTGGACACTCGCTCAGGTTAGAGGAGAGGAGATTCCGCACAATACGGCGTAAAGGCTTTTTCACGGTAAGGACAATACGTGTTTGGAATTCCCTGCCCGAGGGAGTTGTAATGGCGGAATCTGTCAACACCTTTAAGAATGGGTTAGATAAATTCCTAATGGATAAGGATATCCAGGGGTATGGTGCATAGTCATGCATTATAGTTACTATAAATAGGGATAAAATGCAAAGGCTGAAATCAGCATCAGTCAGAAATTTTAGTCAAATCATCATACATAGGACACCACAAATAGGTTGAACTCGATGGACAATTGTCTTTTTTCAACCTCCGATACTATGTTACTATGTTACCCGTACGACGCGCATGCACATTGTGGTGCATACGCATGCGCAGTAGTAACCTTATCGCTGCGCTGCGAAAAACGGCAGTGAGCGATCAACTCGGAATGAGGGCCTTGGTGTCTTAATTGAGACAGACATTCTGGACAACCATAGGGTTGCTTATAAGTTCAATGTTGCGACTGATGTATGACCGATGTTCCCAATGTTGCATCTTTTAAATGTAATAGTTCAATCTAAGACTACGGCTATAGGCATCTCTGTGCACAAAACAGTGGCTGTGGCATTAGAATATTTTTGCAGATCCACTGCATAGTGACTGCATTTGCGTCCACCTGTGATCAGGCCCAATGTCCCTTTTGCTCTTCATAGTGCAGTTTTTCAAATATTTGGAGGGAGTGAGCAATCTGTAAGATCTATCACATTCAGCTTCTTTGATGATTACCTATAATTAATATAATTCCATATTTATTTTGTTATGTCTATTATACACTACTGGAGAAGTCTCACATCAGTGCTACAAATATATTTCAAAGACAAGATTAAAATGCTATTGTAAATACAGGACTGTACATAGGAGTATTTTTCTATAGCACTAACATGCCTGTGTGGATGTTTACATGACTTAAGGGGGAATTCAATTACTGAAATTCTTTTATTGGGCAATCCAATTAGAGCTAGTTTTTACCACTCGAAATATGACCTGTTTTGGGGCAAAAACACATAGGTGATAAGTTCTCGGACCTCGTGTTTTTCTTGCCACTGTCACATAAACAGGGCACTTATCGTCAATCCTCGATAATTGCCGGCGTCAAGCTGCATTTGGGGTTAATTGGACAGCCCCGGGGGATCAATTAGCAACTGAATTCCCGCCTTAAATAGGAAAAGTAAAAAATGTGAAAAATAGGAAATGCTACTAAGTGTTTATTTAAAGCACATAAAAATCAGTTTGGCTATATCCTTGGCGTTTAAAGAATAAATCCTTGTGACTAAAACCATGGCCCTCATTCCGAGTCGTTCGCTCGGTAATTTTCATCGCATCGCAGTGAAATTCCGCTTAGTACGCATGCGCAATATTCGCACTGCGACTGCGCCAAGTAATTTTACAATGAAGATAGTATTTTTACTCACGGCTATTTCTTCGCTCCGGCGATCGTAGTGTGATTGACAGGAAATGGGTGTTACTGGGCGGAAACACAGCGTTTTAGGGGCGTGTGGATAAAAACGCTACCGTTTCCGGAAAAAACGCAGGAGTGGCCGGAGAAACGGGGGAGTGTCTGGGTGAACGCTGGGTGTGTTTATGACGTCAAACCAGGAACGACAAGCACTGAACTGATCGCAGATGCCGAGTAAGTCTGAAGCTACTCTGAAACTGCTAAGTAGTTTGTAATCGCAATATTGCGAATACATCGGTCGCAATTTTAAGAAGCTAAGATACACTCCCAGTAGGCGTAGGCTTAGCGTGAGCAACTCTGCTAAATTCGCCTTGCGAGCGATCAACTCGGAATGAGGGCCCATGTGTGTCTGTTTAGCTTTTATTCCACCAAAAGATTTTAACTAACAATTCTTATTTTTCCATAATATCACATAATTTTTCTATAATTTCTTATTTTTCCATCATTCAAACACATGAAATACCCATGTTAACAGAATGTGAATTGTCCTTTTTCCCTAAATATGTATATCTGACTGAGGCATTTATAAAAAAAAACAGTAACCGTGTATATTATTGGGATCCAAAATATAGGTCGACAGTCATTAGGTCAACCCCATATGGTCGACAGACACAAGGTCGATAAGGACAAAGAGTCGACATATTAAAGGTCGACACTAGAAAAGGCCGACAGGTTCATATGGTTGACATAACAATGGTCAATACACAAATGGTCAACACATGTTTTCTTTTCAGGTTTTTTTTTCATGTTTTTGGACTTGTTCCTTCCTTGACTATGCATGTCGGAAATAAAAAACCTTTAGTAACCTTGTGGCAAGTGAAGCCGAGTGGAGCGAGACACCGTGCCGAAAGCGCGGTGAGTGAAGCAATCCTGCGAGGGGACGCTTTTCTACAAATGGTGGCCCTAGATGAAAAAACTATCTACACTAACCCCAAAAATGAAAAAAAAAGAGTGTGTCGACCATTTTTGTGTAAACCATTGTCATGTCGACTTTTTGACCCTGTTGACCTTTTGTACATGCTGACCTTTCCAGCGTCGACCTTTCAAAGGTTGACCTTTTCTCCATGTCGACCTTGTGTCTGTCTGCCATATGGGGTCGACCTAATTATTTTAGACCAAATAAATGTAGATCTTCTATACCTCACCCCGTATTATTTAGGGGTCTATTTCTGAAGTTGAGAAAAAGCCCTTTCTGTAGCATTTTCACTGGAGAAAGGGCTTATCGTATCTTTTCCCTATTTAACAAATGGTTTAAACAGGAGAAATCAGAGATTTCCCTAGTGATATATTATTTTGTTCCACTTACTTCTGACCTCATAGACTGAGTCAGGTTAACAAGAAAAGATAAGACTAATGTTTCAGTGCTAAGTAATACATTTCTGGATGGTGTTAGCTATTCCCGGCAATGGAGACACACCATACAGTAACTGGAGAGGTTCTCCCTGATCCCTGTCTGGTCAAACTACTATGTACATGTGCATATTGCTTTTAACTTTAGACAATACCGTTGGGCTTCCGTTGAGACTTTCTGCTGAGGGGTGCTTTCGCCATGGATGTTAAGTCCGTGGCTCCATGCTAAATAGGACCCAGTGAAGTGAGCCAGTGGAGAAGCTGCCCATGGCAACCAATCAGCTGCTCTGTATATGTTTATAGTATGCAAATTATAAATGTTACGTCAGTGCTGATTGGTTGCCATGGGCAATTTCTCCACTGGCTCACTTCTCCACTTTTATCACTTCTTAGTACATGTCCCCCTTAGTAGCTTACTGCCGTGCAGTATTCGCAGCAGAACATAGTAATTCATACATAGGCTTATGGTGACGTGTATACAAATGTCGGCCACAGTAAACCATTTCTGCAGCATGACAAGTAGAATGAGACCAGAAACTGTGAGTAGTCTTGTCTTATAGGAAGGCTTCAGTCAAGATAAATATTTAAAGTTAAAGCTTTTAACCTTTGCAGTTGGCATGTTATTATTTCTCACTGTGACCTTCCAAAATAAGTTTCCAGGGGTCTGTAGTCCATCTATGATATGACTCGTGCCACTTGTTATTCTGTAAACCTGAAGTGGGCATGTAAAATTCAAGTTCCTTTCCCCGCTGAGCTTGGCAGGCTTCTCTCTCTCACACCCTATTTATTGTTATGCGAATATAACACAGATTTTCCATAGTTATTTATTGCATGCATAAAAAAATCAGTTATTGGTGCAAATAACTTAACAGCCATGGTAAGGGGCTAAAGTTCGAGCCAGGAGCCCGGAGGTAAAATACTGTAGACAGTGGTGCCCCGCAGGTGGCTCTGGCTTGCGCAGGTACCGACATTTGTCAGTGCATGTGCAGTACTACAGATGAAGTAATGTGCAGTAACCCTGTCAGTTGTGGCAGTGTCTCTCCAGCCCCAGTCAGCCCCTTTCTCTCTCACCAGACCCTGCCAGCCCCTTTCTGTTTCTCCAGTCCCGTAATGTCTCTTCAGCTCCAATAAAAAATAAACATAGAATTAAAATACAAAACAAAATGTATAAAACATTTAAGGCAAAATAAAAATATTATTAACAACAGTATCTCCCGGGAGAGCAAAAAATAAAAAGTTCTAATAATTGCTCAAAGGTATAATCCATGTGACTATGCAATACCCAAATGCAAACACTGAAAACACATAAACAAAGGCACCTCAGTTGAATAAGGTTGGTATATACTATATAGCTAGCAGGTTTTTCAATAAACAACATAAAATGAGACAATGTCCTGGGAATTGGATTTAATGATGAAAGTCTGCTCACCAACGCCGTTACATTTTGAAACCCCAGGTGTCTGGACTGAAGTTTCAGATGGTTCATGCACCAACATAGAGTATTCCCTTGCTTTTAGTAACCATACCTCCCAACTTTTGTCCATTCTGGATCTGGACCTCCCACACCACAGGCGAAGCTGTGGCCAAAAGGCGGTGTGGCCTCTGGGTGAGGGGCGTGGCCTAGCACAGCAACCCCCATTTTCGTCATTTTGGGAGCGTGTCCAGCGATGTCCAATTAGCACAGTGGTCAGGGAACAGGGGTAAATTACCCCAAAAGGGGTAAAAATGAAAATCCTGGGGGTAATGGTGTTACGTTCCTGATGCTCAGAACTGGAGAGATGTTTGTGTAGAGAGTCCAGAGCACCAGGACGTGACGCTGAAATAAGGGATGGTACGGGAATAGCTCCTAGCACCCTACCTCCGTTGTTTTACCCGTGTGGTCAGTTCACGCCTGAGTGACTATGGTTTCTTGGGCCCACGGCAGCCGCGTTTGAAGGGCAGATTAGGTATGCCCAACTCCGATCCCCCAGGTCTTAGAGTGAGACAAGGCGTGAACCGAGACAGGATAATAACAAGGGGACCTCTAACTAAAGCAAACAGAAGCTAGGGGCTACTAACTACCCTAAAACTAAATATATGTGCGGCACGCCGCCAAAGGAAAAGAACAACAAAAGATACCACTGTACACTCCCCCACACGGCACCGCCGAGTTCCGGGGAGGACAGTGAAAAGTGGAAACCTCCGCATAAACCACCAATACAAAAGTAAAACAAGGACTAAGCGGCCTAGGCCGCAACATGCGGCAGAAGCTGCTACTCACGAAACCGGGAGAGAACTACAACAAGCGAGAACCCCCAGATGACCGCAACAGGTTCACTTGGACAGGAAGGATTCCCAGGACCGGCTTCAGAACTCCAGAACTCAGGAGCACAGGGAGCAGGATCGACCAGATACAGCTGACCAGGAACAGACGTTGCAAGGCAGGAACAGCATACAGGAAGCTATCACCGGCGAGGCTGCAGTGTGTTGGCTCCCATAAAAAGACCCTGCTGGCCAATGACAGGAGGGCTAGCAAGACCAGCCCCCAGACTGTAATTACTAGTTGCCGTGCAGCTGCCCTGCTGCACGAGCAACTAATCAATCCTATCTGGCAACGGGGAACGCGGTCCGCCAATGGCGTCCCCGTTGCTATGGATCCAGTGGCTGAGGATGCCCGGCGTCCTAGCGTTGCCAGGGACCCGGCGGCTACAGTAAGCATGGCGTCCTGGCATTGCTAGGCGCCGGGCGGGCAGGGAGGGAGGTGCGGCGGCCGTGAGCGTCGCTCGGAAGCAGACCGAGCGGTGCCGCGGACCGCGGCACCTAACAGTACCCCCCCTTGAGGAGGGGTTAAAGAACCCCTAAAGCCGGGTTTCTGAGGAAATTCCTGAAAGAATAATCTCTTAAGTTTAGGGGCATGTAAATCGTTTCCAGGACCCAAGACCTTTCTTCCGGGCCATAGCCTTTCCAGTGAACCAAAAAATAAAGCCGGCCCCGAGAAACTTTGGAATCTAAAACCTTCTCCACCAAGAACTCTTGTTGCCCCTGAACATCCACCGGAGGTCTACCCTGGGAAGTCTTCCGAGGGAATCTCCTGGAAGAAAAATACTGCTTCAGAAGGGAACAGTGAAAAGTATTGCCAATTTTGAGTGATTTAGGCAAGCGTAGCCGAAAAGCAACTGGGTTGACCTTCTTAACGATAAGGAACGGTCCAATAAATTTGGGTCCCAATCTAGCCGAGGGTTGTCGGAGCTTGATGTTGCGGGTTGACAACCACACCTTATCTCCCACCTTAAAAGTGCATGGGCGTCGGAACCTATCAGAATTTTTTTTTTCTCGGAAGGCAGCCTTCTTAAGGGCAAAGTGCACCTTTTTCCAAATCATTCTGAGACGGGAAGTTAAGGTCAACGAGGAGACTGGAAAATGAGGGTAAAAAGAATTGGCTCTAGGATGAAAGCCCAAGACCGAAAAGAATGGAGACTCCTTGGTGGAAGAATGACAAGAGTTATTATAGGCAAACTCGGCCAAAGGAAGAAATTCAGGCCAATCATTCTGAAGTTTGGCCGAATATAGCCGTAAATACTGTTTTAACGACTGATTAACACGTTCAGTTTGTCCGTTAGACTGTGGATGGTACCCAGATGTTAAAGAGAGTTTCATATTTAATGAGGCACAAAAACGTTTCCAGAAACGGGCGATGAATTGCGGTCCCCGATCAGAGACAATATCCCTAGGTAAACCATGGAGCCTGAACACATGGTGGAGAAATAAAACTGCCAACCCTTGAGCAGAGGGTAATTGGGGGAGAGCAATGAAGTGGGCCATCTTACTAAAACGGTCTACTACCACCCAAATGACTCGAAATCCAGCTGAAAGAGGAAGGTCCACCACGAAATCCATGGATATATGTGACCATGGCCTGAGAGGAACGGCGAAAGGCATGAGTTGCCCGACCGGCAACGATCGAGATACCTTGTACTGAGCACAAACCTGACAGGAACGGACAAATTCTATTACATCTTTAGAAAGATTAGGCCACCACACTGAGGGAGAGATTAACTCCAAGGTCTTAGTGATACCCGGATGACCAGAAACCTTATTATCATGAAACTCAGCTAGAACAGTGCCTCTCAGAAATTCAGGGACGAAGAGACGATCTGCAGGAGTGACTTTGGGAGCCTGCTGCTGAAGCTGGACTAGCTGTGTAAATAAATCCTGTGTGAGGCCAGCCCGGATGACAGACGATGGGACTATGGGGGTAGTAGCCGGGTGGTTATTGTGAACCGGAAGAAAACAACGTGACAGGGCATCGGCTTTTGTATTCTTGGAACCGGGCCTGAAGGTGATAATAAACCTGAAACGAGTAAAAAACATGCCCAATGTGCCTGTCGAGCATTAAGCCATTTAGCTGACTCAATATACTGCAGGTTCTTGTGGTCAGTAAACACCGTAATGGTATGCCTTGCTCCTTCCAGCCAGTGCCTCCACTCCTCGAAAGCCCATTTAACTGCCAACAATTCTCGATTACCAATATCATAGTTGGATTCTGCGGAGGAGAATTTTCTGGACATGAAGGCACATGGGTGTAATTCCTGAGACTCCGGGTCTTCCTGAGAAAGGATAGCCCCCACTCCAACCTCTGAGGCATCTACCTCGACAATAAAGGGGAGATCCGGGTTAGGGTGTCTGAGTACTGGAGCTGAGACAAAGGCCTGCTTTAAAGCCAGAAAGGCAGACTTGGCTTCAGGCGACCAATTGGAAGGATCCGATCCTTTTTTAGTCAATGCCACAATAGGAGCAACCAAATCTGAGAAGGTATGAATAAAACGCCTATAGTAATTTGCAAACCCTAAAAAGCGCTGAATTGCTTTTAAGTTCGTGGGTTGTGCCCAATTTAGGATGGCCTGGAGTTTTTTTGGTTCCATGAAAAACCCCTTAGAAGAAATAATATACCCCAGGAAGGACACTTCTGTGATGTGGAAATCACATTTCTCCAGTTTGGCGTATAAATGATTTTCCCGTAACTTCTGAAGGACCAGTCACACATGGGTAATATGTTGTTCAAAAGACTCAGAGTAAATCAAAATGTCATCTAAATAAACGACTACGAACTTTCCTAGAAAGTCGCGAAGGACGTCGTTAATGAGATCTTGAAATACAGCAGGAGCATTAGACAGCCCAAACGGCATCACCAGGTATTCATAATGTCCCGACTGTGTGCTGAAAGCCGTCTTCCACTCATCCCCAGATTTTATTCGGATGAGATTGTAAGCCCCTCTAAGATCGATCTTGGAAAAGATAACGGCAGTCCGGAGCTGATCAAACAGTACTGAAATCAGTGGCAAGGGGTAGGTGTTTTTAACAGAAATTTTATTCAGAGCCCGATAATCAATACATGGTCTGAGCGACCCATCTTTTTTCTCAACAAAAAAGAACCCTGCACTCAATGTAGATATCGAGGGCCTAATGAAGCCTTTTTTTAGGCTCTCCTGTACATAATCATTCATTGCCGTAGTTTCCGGCCCAGACAGGGCATATAGTCTCCCCTTAGGCAAAGAGGCACCGGGAACTAAGTCGATAGCGCAGTCATAGGACCGATGAGGAGGCAGAATATCCGCATTACCCTTGGAGAAAACGTCGGCAAAGTCCTGATATTCCAAAGGAATAAGTTCTGGGGTGACTGCCGCAACCCGGACTGGACGGGAAATACATTCCTTAACACAAAAGGGGCCCCATCGGGAAATCTCCCCAGACCGCCAATCTATGGTGATATTATGAAAGGCAAGCCAGGGGTGACCCAAAACTACGGGGACAGCCGGACAATGGGTAAGGTAAAATTCGATTTTCTCCGAATGTAGGGCCCCCACTGTCAGTTGTACTGGAGGTGTGCGGTGAGTGATTACCCCATTAGAAAGCGGACCACCATCCAAGCCGTGCATGGTGATACGTTTATCCAAAGGTATCTGTGGAACGCCCAAAGCCTGAGCCCAACCAAGATCCATGAAATTTCCCGCAGCTCCACTGTCGACGAAGGCCGACACCAACGAACTGAGGCTACCAAAGGAAATTTTTACAGGAACTAATAAGGAATCATTAGAGGAGATCAACTGCAGACCCAAGTGAACCCCCTCACAATTCACTGGGTCAGAGCGTTTCCCTGCTTATTCGGGCAATTACGTGCGATATGTCCCTTGCCACCACAATACAAGCAAAGACCAGAATTTAGCCTTCTGGTTCTTTCCTCTGGGGACAGCCGGGAGAGACCCATTTGCATGGGCTCCTCGACGTCCTCAGGGAAAGTATACACACATGGACTAGGCCTGAAACTAGCTCCTCTTTCAGCCCTCCGCTCCCGGAGACGACAATCAATTTTAATAGCAAGCTCCATGAGTTTGTCTAAAGTCTCTGGAGCGGGGTACTGCAGGAGACTGTCTTTAATAACTTCAGACAAACCGAGGCGAAACTGACTGCGCAGGGCCGGGTCATTCCAGCCACAGTCGTTCGACCAACGGCGAAACTCGGTACAATACGCCTCTGCTGGATTTTTTTCCTTGCTTAAGTGCACACAAGTGGCTCTCAGCCGACGCTTCTCTATCAGGGTCATCGTACAAAAGGCCTAGAGACTTAAAAAAGGCATCTACAGATAGCAAGGCAACATCATCGGCTTTTAGCCCAAAAGCCCAGGTTTGCGGATCGCCTAGTAGTAAAGACATCACAATCCCAACCCGTTGAGACTCAGTACCAGAGGATCGGGGCCTTAAACGAAAATAAAGCTTACAAGCTTCCTTGAAATTAAAAAAATCCTTCCGGTTACCTGAAAAACGGTCAGGAAGGTGCATCTTTGGTTCTGGAATCATACTCGGGGAGGCTCGCAAAAGATCTTTCTGCGATCTCACCCGAAGAGTAAGATCCTGAACCATCTGAGTTAGTTCCTGAATCTGGTTGGCCAAAAGCTGGCTGGGATTCGGTCCTAATACTGCCGGATTCATGAGGCCGAATTTCAAGGCCCACCAAAAACAAATAACTCTTAATATTATTCCTTTTTTTTTTGTTTGTTTGTTTTTGGGCCGGTGATAATGTTACGTTCCTGATGCTCAGAACTGGAGAGATGTTTGTGTAGAGAGTCCAGAGCACCAGGACGTGACGCTGAAATAAGGGATGGTACGGGAATAGCCCCTAGCACCCTACCTCCGTTGTTTTACCCGTGTGGTCAGTTCACGCCTGAGTGACTATGGTTTCTTGGGCCCACGGCAGCCGCGTTTGAAGGGCGGATTAGGTCTGCCCAACTCCGATGCCCCCAGGTCTTAGAGTGAGACAAGGCGTGAACCGAGACAGGATAATAACAAGGGGACCTCTAACTAACGCAAACAGAAGCTAGGGGCTACTAACTACCCTAAAACTAAATATATGTGCGGCACGCCACCAAAGGAAAAGAACAACAAAAGATACCACTGTACACTCCCCCACACGGCACCGCCGAGTTCCGGAGAGGACAGTGAAAAGCGGAAACCTCCGCAAAAACCACCAATACAAAAGTAAAACAAGGACTAAGCGGCCTAGGCCGCAACATGCGGCAGAAGCCGCTACTCACGAAACCGGGAGAGAACCCCAACAAGCGAGAACCCCCAGATGACCGCAACAGGTTCACTTGGACAGGAAGGATTCCCAGGACCGGCTTCAGAACTCCAGAACTCAGGAGCACAGGGAGCAGGATCGACCAGATACAGCTGACCAGGAACAGACGTTGCAAGGCAGGAACAGCATACAGGAAGCTATCACCGGCGAGGCTGCAGTGTGCTGGCTCCCATAAAAAGACCCTGCTGGCCAATGACAGGAGGTCCAGCAAGATCAGCCCCCAGGCCCTAATTACTAGTTGCCGTGTAGCTGCCCTGCTGCACGAGCAACTAATCAATCCTATCTGGCAACGGGGAACGCGGTCCGCCAATGGCGTCCCCGTTGCTATGGACCCAGCGGCTGAGGACGCCCGGCGTCCTAGCGTTGCCAGGACCTGGCGGCTACAGTACGCACGGTGTCCTGGCGTTGCTAGGCGCCGGGCGGGCAGGGAGGGAGGTGCTGCGGCCGTGAGCGTCGCTCGGAAGCAGACCGAGCGGCGCCGCGGACCGTGGCACCTAACAATGGATGGTCGCGCTGCCGAGACACTGGCCGGCTCGCGATGTGACGTGCTGACGTCACACTGCGCTCCCTCCTGCCCGTCCTGCGCTCTGCTCCTGGCCGCCCTGTGTTGTGTTCCTGGCCACGGTGTGACGTGCTGACGTCACACCGTGCTCCCTCACGCCCCGCCCGTCTTGCGCTGTCCTGTCCTCCCGCCCGCTGCCTGTCAACCCACACACAGAACTTGAAGTGTTCTGTGGCTGACCGCTGACAGAGTTCCGCAGGATCAGACAGTGGCCCACATAACAATGGAAAATTCCCAATGACATTACTGAGCGGAGGATATGACCATCTGTCTCCTAAAAGTCGTGTCCCCTTCCCCCCTCATCCATCTTTCTTACATTCATTCTGGTGTTTTGGGGAGAAAGTGTTAATTAACCATTCATTGCCAAAAAATAACTGGCGAAAATAATAATTAAAAAAAAATATTTATATATATAAATATATATATATATATATATATACTGCTCAAAAAAATAAAGGGAACACTAAAATAACACATCCTAGATCTGAATGAATGAAATATTCTTATTAAATACTTTGTTCTTTGCATAGTTGAATGTGCTGACAACAAAATCACACAAAAATTATCAATGGAAATCAAATTTATTAACCCATGGAGGTCTGGATTTGGAGTCACCCTCAAAATTAAAGTGGAAAAACACACTACAGGCTGATCCAACTTTGATGTAATGCCCTTAAAACAAGTCAAAATGAGGCTCAGAAGTGTGTGTGGCCTTCACGTGCCTGTATGACCACCCTACAACCCACACAAGTGGCTCAGGTAGTGCAGCTCATCCAGGATGGCACATCAATGCGAGCTGTGGCAAGAAGGTTTGCTGTGTCTGTCAGCGTAGTGTCCAGAGCATGGAGGCGCTACCAGGAGACAGACCAGTACATCAGGAGACGTGGAGGAGGCTGTAGGAGGGCAACAACCCAGCAGCAGGACCGCTACCTCCGCCTTTGTGCAAGGAGGAACAGGAGGAGCACTGCCAGAGCCCTGCAAAATGACCTCCAGCAAGCCACAAATGTGCATGTGTCTACTAAAATGATCAGAAACAGACTCCATGAGGATGGTATGAGGGCCCAACGTCCACTCGTGGGGGTTGTGCTTACAGCCCAACACCGTGCAGGACGTTTGGCATTTGCCAGAGAACACCAAGATTGGCAAATTCGCCACTGGCGCTCTGTGCTCTTCACAGATGAAAGCAGGTACTCACTGAGCACATGTGACAGACGTGACAGAGTCTGGAGACGCCAAGGAGAACGTTCTGCTGCCTGCAACATCCTCCAGCATGACCGGTTTGGCAGTGGGTCAGTAATGGTGTGGGGTGGCATTTCTTTGGGGGGCCGCACAGCCCTCCATGTGCTCGCCAGAGGTAGCCTGACTGCCATTAGGTACCGAGATGGGATCCTCAGACCCCTAGTGAGACCATATGCTGGTGCGGTTGGCCCTGGGTTCCTCCTAATGCAAGACAATGCTAGACCTCATGTGGCTGGAGTGTGTCAGCAGTTCCTGCAAGACGAAGGCATTGATGCTATGGACTGGCCCGCCCGTTCCCCAGACCTGAATCCAATTGAGCACATCTGGGACATCATGTCTCGCTCCATCCACCAACGCCACGTTACACCACAGACTGTCCAGGAGTTGGCGGATGCTTTAGTCCTGGTCTGGGAGGAGATCCCTCAGGAGACCATCCGCCACCTCATCAGGAGCATGCCCAGGCGTTGTTGGGAGGTCATACAGGCACGTGGAGGCCACACACACTACTGAGCCTCATTTTGACTTGTTTTAAGGACATTACATCAAAGTTGGATCAGCCTGTAGTGTGTTTTTCCACTTTAATTTTGAGGGTGACTCCAAATCTAGACCTCCATGGGTTAATAAATTTGATTTCCATTGATAATTTTTGTGTGATTTTGTTGTCAGCACATTCAACTATGTAAAGAACAAAGTATTTAATAAGAATATTTCATTCATTCAGATCTAGGATGTGTTATTTTAGTGTTCCCTTTATTTTTTTGAGCAGTGTATATATATATATACACACACACACAGTATCTCAGAAATGCCATATAAACAGTGATAACCAGTATGTGCACAATAATATATGATTTCCTTCCTTTCAAATTAAGGGGGTAACGTCGGCGTATCTAAATATATTTTGGGGTAAAAGGTAAAAAAGTTCCCTGACCCCTGAATTAGCAGGACTGGCCCACTGTATTCAGGACAGTTGGGGGGTATGAGTAACAGCTATTTGTATGCAGTGTTCCTGATATTACTGTTGCTGTTAGTAGCACACAGGTTCAACAATCACGGTGCTTGTGACAGTAACAAGTGCTGTGAGTGCTGGTGCCACAATCCATAGTTGGGGCATTTTAAGATCACGGTGTTTAAAGGGTGAAGAGGTCAATGAAGCACTGAGAATGACCCAGCACCAGCAAGTGTAGAAGATGCAGTTGTAAATAGTGCCACTGCTCGTGAGTCGGGAGATCCCATGAGGCACCATATACACAGCATTTGTAGACAAAATATGTGTTGCGATAAATGGTGCTGCTGCTTGTCTTACTCAGGTCCAGAGAGTACAGTGGCAGGTGCTAGCAATGAGGCGTACCGTCAGTCATGGTAGGGGCATAGCCAGAACTTTGTGGGCCCCATAGCAAAATTTATAAGGGGTCCCTGTCCAAATGCTTCTAGAGACACCTCTCTGCAGCAGTTGTTAATGATATGCCCAACAATAGTGCAGTAGTTCATTTTCTGATCCACAGTATTGCCTTAGTTAATGTTAAGCCGCATAGTATTGTAATAGTTTATTTTATAAACCACAGTGCCGCCCGAGTTCACGTTATGTCACATTGTCAGTACACATTATGCAACAATATAGTGCCTACAGCTTACGGTCATTAGGTCGATAAGACTTAGGTCGACAGTCATTAGGTTGACCACTATTGGTCGACATGCATTAGGTTGACATGGTCAAAAGGTCGACATGGTCATTAGGGCGACATGAACAAGGTCGACATGGAAAAGGTCGACATTAGTTTATTTAAAAAAAAATCTTCATTTTTTTAACTTTTTCATACTTTCCGATCCACGTGGACTACGATTGGGAATGGTAACCTGTGCTGAGCGCAGCAGTAGTAGAGCAAGGCACCTTGCCCGAGGTTCGCTCATCATACGAGGGGACACGGTGCACTAATTGGGGTTCCCCACGTCACTTTACAAAGAAAACGACACCAAAAAACGTCAAATAACTCACGTCGACCTTTTTCCGTGTCAACCTTGTTCATGTTGACCTAATGACCATGTCGACCTTTTGACCATGTCGACCTAATGCATGTTGACCAATAGTGGTCGACCTAATGACTGTCAACCTAAATCTTGTCGAACTAATGACCCGTACCCATGCCTACACTGCATATTATACCACATGACAGTGCCTCCACTTAATATTGTGCCACATTACAGTGCCCCAGTTCATATTCTGCCACGCTATAGGGCCTCCACTTCATACTGTGCCACATTACAGTGCCCCAGTACATATTATGTAACTTTATAATGCCCTCCAGTTCATTTTATACCACATTACAAAGAGTGGATCCAGGTGCATAACTAGATCTATTGTAAGACCCAAAGCAAAAGTTTGTAAGGTCACCTAAGTATCATCCAATGGTGAAAAATATATATAACACATGTAACTGTGACAGGGAAGGTGGCCCCTCTCAACTCTGGGCCCCATAGCAGCTGAACTCACTTCACCTATGGTAGCTATGCCCTTGACCACAGGTATATGGGCACTAAACTACTCTCCAGCTCCAGCCAGCTTGCGCATCCCTCCGCCTTCAGCCCAGTGAGCCCACATACACTTATTTCTGGCTGCTGAGCTGCTCCTCTGTGCGCAGCTCGTGCCTCCTCTCCAGAGTCTCCTCTGTCTTTCGTCTGTGGCGTGATGTCATGACATCACCACACCGTAAAATGAAATTTTATTGAAGTGAAACAGCCACAGGCAAGTGACACCAGGCCCAATCCCATCACCCCCCAGAGAGATCCATCTATAACCGCAGTGGTTATAGATAATTATTTTTGTGCCTTCCTGACTGCTGGCATTTAGAGGCAAATGCTTCCATTGTTTGTGGGAATTCCACCACTGGTTGATGTATTATTTTAACACATCAACCAAGGTAAACAGGGAGCAGTAACGTAACTAGCGGTGGTGCAGTAGGTGCAGTGGTCCAGGGACTGCTGCAATGAAGGCGCTTACAGTCCATTATAAATTAGCCTGAGTCATTAGCACTGCATCGTGGACCACTCTGGCAATGACGGAGGAATGGAGCGAGTGTGCTAGCAGGCAGCTGTGGTCAAGCCACAGTCACTCCGCTGGTGCAGTCATTCTGACTGCACCTACCACCAGCACCATATTGTATATTCAACAAGTGCTGCGGCTCTGTTCCCTCCACCTGTGTCCCAGAATGCCGGTGGTGGTGGGTGCTATGTTGCCGCACAAGCATGGCGCATAACGTTCTGGGAGCAACCACAGGAGAGTAAGGAGCAGACAGCATTCTCAAATACCTACCGCTGCAGTCTGACTTCCGTCCTCGACTGCAGTGCTGTCAGCATTTTGACATAAGACTCCATTTTCAAATCTGCTGTGTGCAGCTCCCTGGTTTCTGTAC